>NC_047169.1:990816-1050816 GCF_009819705.1 Hippoglossus hippoglossus | reverse complement strand
TGTTTGAATATTCATCCACAGGCTTCTATGCTGCTGCTGTTTCCCCAGATGAAGGATGGTGCAGTTTAATATTGTAGGTAAAGTGAAGACGAGTCATCGATGGTGTGAAGGACGTCCTGCAGCTCATTATCAATGTGTGCTTATGATAAATGTGAGATAAAGTTAGACTTCACTCTATTTGCACATGGGAGTTTATAATGTGTCTTTAAAGTAAACTGAGCAAAGAGTAGCACCGGGTGAAATTCTGTGTGTGTGTGTGTGTGTGTGTGTGTGTGTGTGTGTGTGCGCACGTGGTAAATAAGTCTGATTCTAACGGACCAGTGTGAACGTCCACATGAGTCCTGATGGGTTTTGTTTAAATTCTGCAGAACAAGTCGCACAGATGAAGCTGGAGCTGCTGTGTCACATCATGTCTCAGGTATAAATTATATTAATCATAAGTGAATTAACGTTAACAGAAACGAGAGCTGAGATTAGTTGTTTGCTTCAGTTGAACCGCTGCAGACACAGATCAGATCTTCACCTTCAGGTAGAGTAAACCGGAGTCAGTCAGGTTGAAGCTCTGACTCTGGATATTATTACAAAATGAAATATTTAGGTCTCCTGGTGTGGAGCTGAGCGCTGGTGTTTGTTTTCATCAGAGTGTGAGAGTTTTATTAAATTGTGCGTCCGGTGTGGTTTCGGTGTTTTACTGAGTGGTTTTTAATTAGCTCTGAGTTTTAATGCAGCCGCAGTTATCTTCACTGAAACAGACTGAAAACACACAAAATACATGAGGCTGCAGCTGAGGTGAGGTCGGGGGTTTCTTTACTGTCACGGGCTGTGTGTGTGGGTGTGTGTGTGTGTGTGTGTGTGTGTGTGTGTGTGTGTGTGTGTGTGTGTGTCTTCGAACAAGAACAAATCACATCACTGCACATTGTGTTAATGTCAGCTCCTAATGTTGTGTGTTTGATTACAAGCTCTCATGAAAGTGTGTCTGTACAGAGAGGAACTTGAAGCTGGACCTGCAGTTTCCTCAGCTCCGCTCAGAGTCTCTCACAACATTGTGTAGTTTATTTATGTTTTTCAGATCACTGTGTTGGTTTTTAGTGTTTCTGTCACTTTCACGTCACCGAGTCACGGTTCCAGCTGCTGCAGACAGATGTTCTCTGCTCAGGAAGTGACTGCACAGCACCAGACAACAGACAGACACACAAAGAGAGAACAGCTGCTGAACACATAGAAACACAACTAAAAGCCTACATGTGTGATGTTGTGTAAAAACAGCTTCACCACATATTCACTGTGTTCAACTTGACACGATGAAGAAACGTGGATGTTCAGTTCACAGCTCATCAGAGCAGCTTGAATCTTGTAAGGACACAGCTGACGGTGTTTGTTCTGATGCTGAAGCTAAAACATTGACAGTAAATAAAGATGGACGACGTGAAGAAGCAACATGAACATACATTAGTGTGATAAGACCTGAAATGATCTGTCACAGATCAACTCGTCTGTTCCCCACCGGCTCAACACTGCAGCTGGAAGTCTGAGGTTAACCCAAGTGTGTACTGTCGTGTCGTCCATCTTTGTTTACAGTCTAAACAGAATTCAAATCTTCTCAGTATTATACATATTCAAAATAATATTCATGAACAGTTAGTTGGACCTGAACATCACAACTAGAGGAGGTAAAGTTTCAAACTCCAACAGGAGGTAAAGAGGTTTTAACTTCCTCCATGTTGCTGCTGATTGGCTGAAGAGAAACATCCAGATGTGCAGAGAAACACGTCGGAGTCATTTATGGATTAAAGTAAAGACTCGTGTCAGTGAAGCGAGAAACAAAAACCTGAAACACAAAATGATACCAAACATCAAAGCGTGGTGTCTGGTGCAGGATTACTGGACCACAGGGTGGGGGGGGGGGGGGGGGGGGGGGGGGGGACTCAGGCAAAAACACTGAGCCGAGCCTATAGGAGCAACATGATCAATAATTCATTTTCAAGATTTGTTCTGCTCTGCAGAGCCGACCGGCAGCAACTGGTGTGTGTGTGTGTGTGTGTGTGTTTGTGTGTGTGTGTGTGTGTGTGAGCGTGTGCGTCTTTAATCTGTTTACATGGATCTAACAGCCTGAGACAATGCTTCAAGCACCAGACCAACACACAGACACACACTTTAGTTCCGTTAACTAGAGGCCAAACTTTAGTTTATAGCAGAGACAGAAACTGAAGAGGAACCTTGTGAAAGACAGAAATCAGCTTGTAACCGTGAGTCCTTGTGTGATTGTCCTCTGGAGACAGTTTCCACACAGACGTACTTTCTGTGCCGATCACACAGGAACCAGCTCATTAACCCGGAGGACGGAGGCTGTTCTCTGGCAGAAGAAAGCAACACTACACATACAAGTCACTCAAGTCATGAATTTCATTTTCACAGATATTGTCAGTAGTTTTTTTCACGTCACACAGCGAGTGTGGAGGTGGGAGGAGACCAGCACTCGTTTCCTCCTCGTGCAGCTTCATCCATCCTCTTTAAACCCGAGGAGACACTTCATGACATGTTTGCATCTGTCTCACGTGTTCTGGTCCGTTTGGAGCGAGGGTCGTGCACGTCCTCAGAAATTAATGTTACTCTTCCACAAGATGCACATGAACAGTAGAAGCTTCTGCAGGAAGGATCCCTGGATGAGGTTTGGTTAATAAGATAATCTTTAAAGTTACTGCACCGACTAACTTTCCATTACTTCTTACACCTTGAGGATCCACGTCCACTGATCTTCAACTAAAACATCACAATCTACATTTTCTATAAAATAACAAACATTTAATTATGATAAAAGGTTTTTTCTTCATAATTTTGTGTTTGCTGCAAAATTGTCTCTATTCAAACACTTTTCTAACTCACCTCTGATTTGAAATCCTCTCTGATGAAGACTCACCTGAACTTTATCAGACTAATCTCCATCCAGTCAAAGTGTGTGTGTGTGTGTGTGCGTGTGTGTGTGTGTGCGTGCGTGTGCGTGTGTGTGTGTGTGTGCATGTGTGTGTGTGTGTGTGTGTGTGTGTGTTGGATCAGTTGGTCAGGACGAGGCTAAATGACTTCGGCCTCATCGATCCACCTGTTCCTCGACGCTGTGCCTCGGAGTCTCGACAGGAAGGAGGAACTCTGTGACGTCCTGATGATCGACTGAGTCGACGTACGGAGCAGATTTTGGATCATGTTTAAATATCAGGGATTGAAACATTTATATTTTCAACATGTTTTCTCCCACTTGAAACTTGAAGACGTCTCATCAGGGGAAAGTTGTGATTTCACTTCACCTGAAAACTCCTTGTCTGCCCCTGAAGCTGCGAGTGCGATCACAACGGGGCCTTTATTTGCGGGAGAGGTCTTCTTGTTGTTGCTAAGCAACGCCTGCTCCATCGCCTGTTATTCACTCGTGAGACGGGAGCTGCACGGTTGCTATCGACAGCAGCTACACCCAGACAATCAAAAACTCACTGAGGGGAGTTTTCACTCCCACAGTTTGTTGCTCTGGTCCGACTCAGCTCATCAGCTTGTAAACTCCATCGTATCCCACAATGCACCTGGTTAGCAGAGTTATATGTTTCACACTTTTAGACAGAATCTCAACAAGTAAAGAATTCTGTGATTAACTGGCTGGTTTATTGAATATTTAATAACTGTCCACCATCTTGGAGAGGGTATACATCAGGTGTGTGTTGCTTCCTCTGTGAATCTGATGGAAGCGGTGAGTCACTGCAGCAGGAAGTGTGTCTTCATGTTGTGGAAACTTTAAACCAGTTTGTGTTTAACCTGGTTTCACGTGAGTCGTCATGAAGCTGCTTCTGTTAAATATCATTCAGATTATAATTTAAAACATTAAAATGTGTCAGTCCAGTTATCGGTGCATCATCTGAACTATAAAATGTGCTTTTAAGAAATAAGATGAAATGTTGTTACCTACAGATCAGAAAGTGATTCAACAAGGTGAAATGTAAAGAAATGAAACGGTATAAAATAATTGTTAAGATATAATTTGAGTGAAAATGGAGAAAAACAACGTGACTTAGATGCAGTTATAATGTTTAGTAATGTAGTAATTATTTAATGTGGATTAGACATTATAGGTTCTTATGTCTAATCATCATCATTTTATTCTTAGATGCAGAAAAGGAACAAAAGTATAAAAATATCGACCCTTTGAGGAATCAAAGAAACTTTGAAAGGTAAAAATAAAGCAGCTTTAATCATCGTTCTTCAGCAGAAGTGATGAAGTCTCTGTTGTTTTGTTGAGGGCTGATTTAAAATCACTATGACAGCAAGTGATTCTACAGGCCTACATAATATATATTGCTCCTTATTGTAACCATACTTATTTAATAAATGCCAATGTGAAATATGTTTGTTTGCCTCTTCGCTGAACGTCTTTTCTCTGTTTCACGAGGCTGTCGAGTCGAAGCTGAAGTCGATTTGTGTATTTTCTGAGGTTCCTGCAGAGAATAAAATAAATGTGGATGTGCTGGGTGATTGACAGGTGGATGTTTACACAGAAACTCCTTTTATTCACTGTGTGTGTGTGTGTGTGTGTGTGTGTGTGTGTGTGTGTGTGTGTGTGTGTGTGTGTGTGTGTGTGTGTGTGTGTGTGTGTGTGTGTGGGTGTGTGTGTGTGTGTGTGTGTGTGTGGGTGTGTGTGTGTGTGTGTGTGTAGACGGAGATTAGGACTTGTATCAGTTCCATGTCCCCACAGAACTAGTAAAACATGTGTGTTAACTGAATAGATGTCCATCATCTGCTCCTCAGAGGAACCAACCGAACAGCAACAATAATTATAACAATGATAATATTGACAATAGTGAAAATGATCAAAGTTGAACAATATTCCAGAATGAACTGAACTACATTCAGGTTAGAAGGACCTGAGCGTCGAAACAGGTTAAAGAGACGAATTATGACCTTTGACTATTAAGGACATATCAAAAATCAGATTTTGAGAATAAAGTCGTAATATGAAGAGAATTAAATAACCGAGTTCCTCTCCTCCTCCTCGTGGACGTGACAGAGCAGTGACCCGACGCTGAGCCGACGAGGGACAGAGATATTGATGGAGTCTTGGTGCTTTTCTCTCTGGTCCAATTTAAAATAGATCAGCACCTTGTGAACACTGTCTCCGTCTCTCGTGCACACAGACACACTTTCAGGAAGATGTTTTCATTCTCTGAGAGGCACACGGTGGGTTTCATCACCAGGGCAACCGGTCAGCACAAAGCCAAATAACTGTCCAGGCTCGTAAACAAACCCGACCAATCAGAGGAGGCGTCAACGTGGAGCCTCCTCCTCCTCCTCCTCCTCCTCCTCCTCGCGCCCTTCATCTGTCTGTGTGTTGTTGCTGTCGTCCACTTGGGGGACGGCTCTGTCGCCCCCTAGCTTTAGAAAACCGCGGCCGCTCCAGAGACGGGGATCAGAAGTCAACGGGGGGATTCACTTTCAAGCAGAGTTCAAGAGCATCTTTTCTCTGTACAGCGCCGGGGCTGGCGTGTGATTGGAGGAATGTGGGGGCGAGAGAGGGAGAGGGGCGGGCGAGAGAGGCCCTAATGAGGAAGGGAAAAGGACAGAGATGTAAAAGAACACAGGGACATTTGGATGTGAGACGTGAGTGTCCCTGTGGAGGAATCAGATTATTTCTCAACTTCTCAGACGTGTTTTCAAAGGAGCGACTGGGTTTTGACTCTCGCATCACGGCGTGTCGGAGCGTTCCAGGCTTTAAAGCCCGACCGGCTGGGGAACCGGGAGGCCGCCCAGTGGAAGTAAATAAATGTCACAGCGGCCGAGAGACGAGTCCTTTTAAAACAGCTCTGACTTTGTGTTTGTCATTATTTACAGTCGAGTGGGAGCGAGAGAGCTTCGATCAGTTCTCTGCCGTCTGTTCACCACATTTATTTATTTCTCTCTGAGTCGTCATTTTCACTCTGACTCCTTCCAACTCTTCTGTCTCTGCAGCTGAACTCCACACGTCAGCAGCTCTGTGAGGTTCAACTCCTGCTGTTAACAGCTCGAACATCTACTGGGATAACTGGTGCTGAGCAAGTCACTGGAAATCCTCTCCACCAAGGAGGTTGTGTTCTCACCCTGTCTGTTAGTTTGTCTGTTAGTTTGTCTGTTAGTTTGCAGAATTACATGAAACCAACTGAACGGATTTCTACAGGACCTGGTGGAGGGAAGTGCTGGACGTCAGAGAAGAACCAACACATGTCTAGTCTCTCTTTCAGTAACATTGTGCGACAGGCTGTTTTTCTACATCTTCACTGTAGGACTGATCAACTCTGTGCACGTTGGTGCAGATCGATCAATCAGGGTTAATCTGGATCTAGTTCATTTCATTGTGGTTTCCCACATTGCAAAAGAGTTTCAGCCCAGATTTGGTCCGAATCCTTTGACCGTCTGAGTTTTATTTAGTGATGTTTCGACCACTTGAGACTCACATCCGTTTTACCCGGGCCACAAGGAGGCCAGACGTTCTGCATCAGGGCCTGAACTGGCCCACATCCGGGTGCTGACTGGGAAGGAAAGTGTTGGGCCTCTGCTGAGCTCCTTCCTCCACTGACTGATTCTTGTTAGGTAACGTTAGGCTGCTTCACGTCTTACTGCATATAAAGTGAGAGTTGCTGGTTCCATTCTCTGCTTGAGGAGGATAGTTTGAGTTGTTGCTGAGCCTGTGACACAGTTGATCTACTGCTGTGCTCATTCTCACTGTGATGAAGTAATCAGTGGAACAAAGTCACTGACATGTTTTATAAGCCTGTTTGTTGTAACCGTGCTGGAATGAGCCTAAAAAACAAAATCTCTGCTTTGCCCTGAAAGTGTTTGTTATGATGTCAGAAGATGTTTGGTCTCGTATCATCTGGGTCTGTGCATGTTCTCCTGCTTCACTCTCTAAATAAACAAGTTAGAAATGAAATGCATCATTTAAAACTGGCTTTAGCCCGATAGCTCAAATCTAATGATGCAGCCAGGACGACCTCACACGAATTCATGATAAGAAAAGTCATTCAGAGAAATAAAACATATCTAAGATTGTCTTGAGATGGGGATTTTAAAAAGAGACTGATAACACAGAGGGTGGAGTAGCTGTTTCACTGGTTTGGTCCAAGGTGTGTGTGTGTGTGTGTGTGTGTGTGTGTGTGTGTGTGTGTGTGTGTGTGTGTGTGTGTGTGTGTGTGTGTGTTTCTGCATCGATTTGTGTTTTTCTGTTTCGAGGTTGTGATAAGAATCAAGTTGTGACCAACGTGTTTATGAACTGTTTCACTCTTTTGTGTTTGTGGTCCAGCTCGCACTCGATTTGTCTTTATTAATGAGATCATGTGCTGCATCATGTGACCCCCCCAAAAGGTCAAAGATGAGGCTTTAGAAATGTTTAGTTTATAGTTTTGGTTGAATCTGATCCTATTGTCTCCTCAGGTCGGACATTTGAGTCTCCACTCAAACACACTGGAGCAGAATAAAGAGTAACTTGTGGGGCTCACAGCATTAAACTAATATTATAGATATAAATAATTTAATAGAAAACGTCCCAGTGTCAACAGAACAGATTTCTACAACTATAGCTTTTTTCTCAATAATCCGGAGAGTTCTAAATAAAGAAGGACAGTATTAATGTGATTTGTGTTTGTATTTGTCAGAGCTCATTATAGAAACATCTGGTTTGAGCAGAGACGTCTGTCTGTGCTGCCGTTTGTCTGTGCTGCCGTTTGTCTGTGCTGCCGTCTGTCTGTGCTGCCGTCTGTCTGTGCTGCAGTTTAATGAGCAGAGCAGCAGCTTGTCGGACTCTGAGCTGAGCTGTGTGACTTTGGTTGGTAGCGTTTGGTTCAGCGCGTGGTTGTTTTCAGGACTCCAGTGGTTTTTACATGTTTATGAAACACACTTGCACAAACAAGTATTTGTCGTCACGCGTCTCGATTCATCGCACAAATGAACAATTCACCAAATGAAAGGCAGCAGCGTTTTTCTTCAGTTTGACGCAGCTCCGCACTTCAACAATCTCCAGCACGGTGAGACTGGCTTCGTACAGATGTTAAACCGGGAAAAGTTTCCCCTGATAAAACCTTTTTATAAACTTGAAAACTGGTTGGCGTCCCTCCACAGCCTCGGCTCTGCTGTGCATCGCCCTCCTTCTCTCCCAGACGACTTTCAGGAATTCCTTTATTTGGTCTCCTCTTGTCTGTTTCTTCTTCATCTGGATGTTTGGGGGGGGGGGGGGGTGCTGCTGTAACAAACACAATGCCCTGCAGTGCAGATAAACAACACAACACGAGAAGCACAGGGGCAGCAGGACCAGTGCACCGTAATCACGCTGTTATAAAACGAGTTGTGTGAGTCTTTGCATGGAATGCCTGTGTGTGTAATTGAGAAGAGCTGCATGACAACGCACACAGACACACACTTTGTTCCTCACCTTCATGCTGAGAGAGACGGATCAATGCAGTCCTACTTCGGGGAAACAGTTTGGAGCTTGTGTGCACAATGCCGTGGAGGAAAGAGGCTTTCTGTTAGAACCGCTGTTTGAAACTCAATGAAAATGCAAAAACTGCCAGTGCTTAGTCTATTTGATCTATTCTTCATCCACCAGCTCTTTCATGGCATCTTAAATGCAGTCGCTCTGCGGCCAGAGGACAGCTTGAAGTGGTTTTTGGACATTTGTCTCTTTACACATGAGCAGCCTCATGAGTTGTGATTAACTGCAGGATGAAGAACAGAGCGCAAACAAATCCACATGATTAAATGGCACAAGAAACTTTTTATTTAGGTCTTTAAAGACAAAATGTAGGATTTGAGACGAGAAGACTTTCACACCTGGTTTGGTTCAGAGCTTCAGACTCTAAACATCAGGTGTGAAAGGTTCCTCAGAGCAGAAGAGGAGTTCTGGGTCTGGATCAAACTGAACCTGGTTCTGTTCCAGAGTGAAACTTTGGACTTTTGGACCAATCACAGGAAGTAGAGACAGAATTAAACAGTAGAAGAAGAAGAAGAAGAAGAACAGGAAGCAGCTGCAGTCTTCACCTCCGACGATATAATGTTTGAACCACAAGGACGTTCAGTTGGTGCATTTAAACTAGTGTGGAGTACTGTAGTACTGTGGAGTAATGTGGAGTACTGTGGAGTACTGTAGTACTGTGGAGTACTGTGGAGTACTGTAGTACTGTGGAGTACTGTGGAGTACTGTGGAGTACTGTAGTACTGTGGAGTACTGTGGAGTACTGTAGTACTGTAGTACTGTGGAGTACTGTAGTACTGTGGAGTACTGTAGTACTGTAGTACTGTGGAGTACTGTAGTACTGTGGAGTACTGCGCCTGAAGGTGCTGATGATACCATCATGATGTTACCATGGCAACCAATGAAGCAAATAACCGACAGACTGCTTCCCGCCCAACACGCCGACGTCAGACGCCGTCTACAAACCAATCAGAGTCGAGTACAGGTAGACTCCGCCCACGTAGGTGATGACGACAGGACGTACGTGTGTCAGACACATTCTTTAGATTAAATTACAATGTGAGACCAGAACTAACAGATCAGATGAAACATGGAACAAACACATGAAGCTTCAGGCTGGGATCTTCTTGTTGTCAGAAGGCTGGAGCTCAACACAAGCCCCTCAAAGCCCTGTCTTTACATTGTGGGTGAATTCCGGCCTCTGTGACTAATGGTGTGTGTCCGTGAGGACGACTGTTGTTGCAGCGCCGTCCTCTGTACACGCCAATACTCTGCGTGTTTGTCAGGAGCCACTGAGGCAGAAAATGGGCAGAATATAGAAAGAGGAGGCGACTAAACAGGCCGGAGTGAGTCGAATGGGAATGAGGCAGAAGGAGGAAGAGAGAGGAGCAGAAGGAGGACGAGGGAGGAGACCGGAGCTAGAGGGAGTAAGAGAGTTAGAAACTGAAAGGAACTGATGCCCAGAATCACTCTGGGGATTTATACATCAGGAAATGGAGCGTATCATTTCATTCTCATTCTGTATCAACTTTAATTGTGTAGTTTTGCTTTCATTTCTTTTCAGACTGGAGAGAAACAATAGGATAATCCCAAATGCATAAATAATTGTGTACGAGTTGCACTTATCTTATTTGAACTCCAGAATCCAGTCCTGTGTTTCTGAATGTGGGTGAACCTCTTTGAATCCGTCCAGCAGATCGTCTCCATCGACAGTAACAACACATCGGCTGTGACGACGTCCTCTCACAGGGAAACTGCTACACAACATGTTCACTGAAAGGGTTTTCCACCAATAAAAGGCTCAGATTGTTGTTTTAAATCTTCACACACGAGTTACACATCTGAGCCGTGCAGCAGCTCCTCCTCCTCTGCTCGTCGCCTCTGTGACACTGACACTCACTTTCAGCTCATGTGAGACTTTGGTTGTTGGCGGAGGATGAAGGTGGACATGTGAGTGAGAGTCGGAGAGACTTGGAGAGAGAACGAACATTTGACTAAGAAACGGTCGTGGCCCAATCTTCTCCTGACGTGGACGATGTTGATGAAGCCTTTGAGGTGATTGTCGTCCTTGTTTGAGTCGGTTTACGGACGATGAGCTGCTACAAATAGAGGAGAGGTTGTGAGTGAGACACGTTTAATGTTGTCAGACTCGGAACAAAGACTCAGAATAAGGCTGAGCTTTGAGGGAACATTTGATGGACTGTCGCAGTTTCCCCATGAGATCACATTCCATCCACTGCTGCTCTGTCACAGCTGCTAATGGAGACGACGCTCGACCGGTTCAAGACGTTTGTACAAGTATGTTTGTTAACACGTCAACATTTCTGTTTGTACGGCCCCAGGTTGAACAAAAGAGTTTTTACATTGAACAGTAAAAAGTACAAATAAATTACAGAACAACTGGAAGAGGAAACGTCACAGTGCTCAGTTTATCGACCCACAAAAGAAAACATGTTTCATATTCGTGTATTTCACTTCAGTGCAAAGGTCTGAAGCTGAATTATGAGCTGAGACAGAACACAAGTGACACGTCAGACATCGGGATGAGGGTTTCTGAGAGTCGAGGGGAGAAAAGAGAGAAATATTACATTTTAAATCAGTTCATGACAATTCAAGTTGTAAGAAGGGAAGAGTTGTCTTTCTCATGTTGTTGCTGTCGGTCAAAGCTCAGTCCTGGAGTCTTTCACACCCTTTAACTGTCTCCACATGATCGGCCATCCGAGCTGATGGATGTTAAACTACTGAAGCAACTGCACTCTGCTTCCAGTCATGTTTTCTGCACATAATCCCCCCCCTGCAGGGAAGAAGCAATTTCTCCCCCTCAACGCCCCTCAGCCCTTTGATATCTGCATTTTAAGACTCGGCGCTCGTGTTCTGAACATGAGACCAGTCTGAGAGGAGAGAAACAAAGAGGAGGAGGAGGAGGAGGAGGAGGAGGAGGAGGAGGAGGCCGAGTCGGGGAGGTATGTTGTTCACCGAGGAAGAGGAACGAGGCAATAAGCAGCTGCAGTGTTATCAATACCTGTCTGCCTGCGCTGTGCACCGGGCTGCTGTAATTTCTTACACGAGCCTCGCTCTCCAGGTTTATGTGTAAACAGTGTGTGTGTCTGTAAGTGTGTGTGTCTGTAAGTGTGTGGGTCTGTAAGTGTGTGGGTCTGTAAGTGTGTGGGTCTGTAAGTGTGTGTTAATCTCTAAGGCACCACAGCCACTGTTTGTCTTCTAAGCTTCCAACAAATACACCACTATTGTAGAGGCTGTGTGTGTGTGTGTGTGTGTGTGTGTGTGTGTGTGTGTGTGTGTGTGTGTGTGTGTGTGTGTGTGTGTGTGTGTGTGTGTGTGTGTGTGTGTGTGTGTGTGTGTAGTTAATTATAGTTAATTTCTCCAGTCAGACTGTTGCTGCAGTTCGGTGTCGGGGGGGTTTGAGCAGCATGGAGAAGGCTCATCGATGTGTTCTGCAGTAGATATTCTATCAAAGTAAATGTCGACAGAGCTCGAGTCTAACAAACTAAATATATCATGTTACGAGTCAAATATTTATTTTTCCTCATCAACCTGAATGTTCTCCTCTGAAAAGTCCTTTGATCTGTGTGAAGTTGTGTACTTTAGTAGCATCACAGACGTGTGTGTGTTCAACCTGCTGGTTGGAACGGGCTGCTGACTGAGCTGAAGCTGCTTGGAGCTTCTGACACTTTCTTGTCCTCTGGGGGAAATTAGTATTATTACTTATTATTAGTATTCCCAGTTATTTCAGTACGGTCGACACAGTTCAGCAGAGGAAACCACCAAACAGCACGTGGAACTTAAAACATGGACAGTTTCATACACATTTCCACTTTCTTACAAAGTGGATGCAGAGACAAGAGAAGTGGAACGACTCGGATGCAACACGACGACAGGAGACTTCACTTACTTTGATGAGAGCTCCTCATGTCACTCAAAGTTTATTGATATTGTTCGTTTCACACAATTAGATGAAAGGTTCTCAAGAAATGAGCCAAATACAGAGATTTTAGGAATTATCTCTTTAAATGTATGAAGAGCAGCAAAGTGCTGTGCAGAGGTTTGAGCCTCCTTGTTATTTATCGGTGAACTGCAGGAAGAAGAAGAACTTAAATCATCTAAATTGCCTTTGAACCAGCTGCAGTTCTCCTCAGTTCACCTCCTCACACGTTCTGTTCGGTCAGAAACGTGTTGGAGATCAGGAGCAGAAAAGCATCAGGGTGGAGGAGCTGCTCTCAGGAGGAGGACGTTCCTGCTCTCAAACAGAACAGCCTGTCTCCGTCTCTTCTGTCTCTTCATCTCAGGCTGAGTCCACGATGTGGAGATCAGGTGGAGAACATCTGCTGCAGGACTCTATGTTCTTCTTGTCTCTGAACACACTTCTTCATTGTCTGCTCGTTGATGTGCAGCAGAAAGAATCTGAGAGCATCAGACGCCTCCATGATATTTGATGTGTGGATTCAAACATCATAAAGTCTGTGTTGTTATCAGGTTTATCAGATGTAAGTGGTGAGAAGTGGAATGAGAGGTCGAAGCAGTCTGGAGAGAATCTGGTCCTCTGGTCCTGTGATGTTCTGATGGTGTCTGTGATGTTCTGATGGTGTCTGTGATGTTCTGATGGTGTCTGTGATGGTTTCTGATGGTGTCTGTGATGTTCTGATGGTGTCTGTGATGTTCTGATGGTGTCTGTGATGTTCTGATGGTGTCTGTGATGTTCTGATGGTGTCTGTGATGTTCTGATGGTGTCTGTGATGGTTTCTGATCATGTGAGACACACGATGGCAGTGGTGCACCTCGCTCTTCTCCGGCTGCTCGGCTCAGTAGATTTGCTAATGAACAGTATTGACCTGCTGTTCCTCATCGACTGAAGTGTGACGACTCAGACCTGACTCTGGCCTCAGGCTCAGATTTAAAACATGAGACTCGTCCTCTTCCTCGGGGGACGACTTTCTCATCAGGTCAGCAGCTGCAAACAGGTTTTATGGTTTTAGTGAGACTGAAATATGAAGTGTTCTGTCCACGTCAGTTTGTCACATCTGTAATTTACTGTAATAAAAATCAGATGAATCTCTTTCTGAAGCTGGAACGTCTCAGATGGAGCAATAAATAAAAAGTTCTTTAAGAAACATCGTCACTGTTCACTCGTGATTCAGGAGAAACATTATGAATTTGCCATATTTAGTAAAGTGATTAATGATGCTGTTGCTGTTGGGTCAAAGCCTTCAGCCTTTTAAAAAGCAGCCTCCGTTTTAACTTGACAACTTGTGAGTAATGTCGTTTGAATGCATTATCAATAAATTCATGGTTTTTAAAAAGTCAAGTAATTTATCAAAAATTACTGAAAAGATCTGACGCTGTTTTCTTTATTTGTCACTTGGCCGAAGAACAAAATAACTGAGTGATTAAATTTTTTATTCGATCTTTATTTAATCCGACGGCCTCGGTGACAAGAAACTCAGCTACACAAGAACAGACACGAGGATCATTTCAAACATCTGAATCTAAAGCTTTAAAATCCTCCGAGGGAAACGAGAGGTTTGAAGGTATTCTAACATATCTAACATATCTAACATATCTCCAGAGGAAATAGATGAAAAATCAAAAGCTGATATCGATCAGAAAATGATTCTGTAGCAGTGACGGAACCTGGAGCTTCTAACGATTTAAAGAAATTGATGCATTCACTTTTGCAACCTGTAAGATACGGTTTAATGAAAGTGACATTTTATTACATAGAAAACATATCAAACTTTACCTGCTTCTGGTTCATACAGCATCGCCCCTGTGGTTCTTCTCATTCCTCTGGTGTCTCAGTGCTGAGGCCTGAGGACACGAGCAGCAGCTGAGGCTGCACATTGAATCCTTCTGTGAATCCTTCTGTGAATCCTTCTGTGAATCCTTCTCTTGATCCTTCTCTTGATCCTTCTTTCTTTCTCCCTCTCGTGAAGAACGGCAGCTGCCATGTTTGTACTTTGCTTCATGCACCTGCAGCCTTGTGGCTCTGGACGTGCTGACGCTCGTGTTCTGAATCATCGCTGCTTCATCCTGACTTTTGCACAAAATGAGTCAATGTGACGAACAGATTTAACTTTGATTTATGGTGAATTATTGTTGTTAAATCACTTGGAGTCATCGATCTGATGTGACCTGCGTGTTCATCCTTCCTGTGCTCGGCGTGTGCAGCCACTACTTCTCTCTCTGTCCTTATCCAGCGACAGCAGCGTGCGTGATGACATTAATTACGTTCTACAGTCACGACAGTTTGTTAGATGGTTGAAAGTATGCGGGGGGGGGGGGGGGGGGGGGGGTGGGGGGAGTGTGTCTGTGCAATTACCCTTATCAATTTCTTTCCCCTGTTCAACAGGGTATCGTATCCGCACAGAGAAGAACGAGGCTTTCTGCTGAATAACTTCTCATTTCATCTTTTTTACTCCATCACAGCAAATTAAAAAGAAACTTTAATAAATGCTTGTCTGGCAGAAAAGAGAGTTCAGCTTAGTTTCTATATTAAAAGAGTTTTATTACCTCTGTAGTGATGATTGATGATTGTGTGTGTGATGTGGGCCGATGATTACATGAACAGTGATACACACAGAGACACACTCAATTCTCCGCAGCTCGTTTCCCATGTGAACTGCAAGGAACAACAAACTGTGAATTATGTAGGAAGTGGATGTGAAGTGTTTTTCATTATGACAAATATATTAAAACTTGTTTGTTTTGAGTTTTTTTGAGGGCGAAACAAAGTCAACGTTCAGTCTCGTGAAGCAGAAAGACCGCAGCTCTTTGGATGGTTATTTAATGAAGAAGTGACTTTTTATCCAGTTTGAAGTCATATCTTTATGATTCACTTCTTAGATCCTGGTGGTTTTTGACTCTGCATTTAAAGCAGGTGAAGGATTTTAGTTGTTGGACGTCTGGAACTCACGTTTTCAGAGAAAGGTTAAAGGAAGTTTCCTGTTATGATGAACTTCCTGCTTCGAGAAACTGACGGAGCAAAACTGAACTAAATAAAAAGCTGATGTCTCGGTCAACGCGTCGTCGTCTTTAAGAAACGAACCTTGAACCACACTTCTCCTTCAGCTCTTTCTGTGAAATCCGACTCAGTGTTGGAGATCCTGTGCAAATGAAACAGGACGACTTGTACAGGAGGAAACCTTCGGAGCCTGTGAGAAGGAGAAGAAAGAGGAGAACCGGCGTCCAGCCACTGTTCTGATACGTTTCTGATTCAGTGCACAGAACCAGCACCGACGCAGAAGCAGCGAAGGGAGAGAACTAACTCAGTGCTAGGCCATGAAAGAGAGCGCAGGCAGACAATAGAGACAGTGTGAGAGGCACAGCAGCAAGAAACACCAGATCCAACACATTTCTTATCTCTCAACACTCTCCTCTGGCATCTCGTCTTATTGTGGCGCCTCCTGCTTCAGACAGCGCCTCCTGCTCTCCTCCTCCTCCTGCTGCAGCAGCTTCTCCTTTAGCGTGATAGATGCTGCTCCCTGCCAGCGCTGAATCACGACTCTCTGTGGCTTCGGGACATTTAAAGTTATTTGTCTGCTGAAAATCACATTTAGAGACGAGTGATAGCAGCTGTTTGCTGCTTTATTCTTTTGTTTACTGTGTTTGTTCATTATGTTTACTCACCTCCTTCCTCACTTCCTTTCCTCGTGTTCCTGTTTTTAAAATATATGTATTATATATATATCTCTATATATACGTTTATTGCTCCTCAGCTGCAGAGGCCTGGAGACAAAGATGTGTCCTTTGCTTCGGTACAAATCAGAGAATGAGGTCGTTCTCGTCCTGTGTCTGTGCTTCAGACATTAAAGTTTCAAACAAAGGTTTATTAACACGAAGCTCTTGGACATTACACCGAGAGCTGGAGGAGGAGCGTGAGTCCTCCTCCAGCTCTGCAGCCGCCGTGCATCAGGAAGACGACTCCACTGAAAGGCCAGGTGGTGATAATACACACATGGACCCACACATTGAAAGAGATTGTGGTGATTTGCTTGTGGTTTCATTATTCACTTGAGTGTGTTGAGTTGAATTCTAATATCTGCAGACAAGAATCGCTCGTCAATAATCCTCCATGAAACAATCGTTACCTTTTCAACGAGAATGATTTCTTGTTTTCTTCTTGTTGGATAAATCTGAAATCTGGCTTCAGTTCACTGTTCAGCTCAACAAATGGAAACTAGTCTGCACAAAGATCCTTAGTCTTGATGACACTCAGAGCACTTTACAGTTTGACTTGTGGAAGGACTGGGATCAAACCACCGACCTTGTGCTCTGACCCCTGAGCCGCAGCCTTGGATTGACGGATCCATCTCTGTTGTCCCTTTGAGACCAGAGCTGCAGAACCAGATGTCAACTGAACCAGTGCAGATCTTCAGTTAAACCGTGCTCAGACGTCTTCAGATCGCTGTCTTGTGATTGGACGTTTATCAGTGAGATGAGACGGTCCCCTGGAGACTTTAGAGAAGAAGCTGCCGAGCGTCCTGATCACTGACGTGTCTCCATCGTTCCTCCGGTGGAAGCAGCTGCTCAGGTGTCGTGTGCCTCACGTTGCTCTGCTCTCTGCCTCCTGCATGTTTTATGGATCCTAACCGTCTCCAAACACTCAACGCTTTAAAGCTGCAGCTTCTCTCGGACGTGACTCATATTTCTTTTAATAGAACATTTAAAAGCACCTTTTGTTTCCTTAAGACTTTTTTATTTTATCTCGCCCTCGTTCCCTTTAAGAGTTCCACTCGCTTCATCGTTAACCGAGGCGGGACATTTTTATTCACACTTTTATCGGATCATAAGTCTTTATTTAAATCAGCCGTTTCCATCTGGAACCATATCGCCTCATGTCAGTGATGCTCGTTCCATTATTGCTTTTTTACACTGATCTGTTGCTCTGTCTAAAACAGTATTAAATCAGTTATGATGAAACTTTCTTTTACTGCAGGATATTGATCCAACTTTGTGTTTGTGGTGGAGGATGAAGTTCAGGACGCCTCAGCTTCTTTTTAGCTTTTAGCCAGGAGACGGAGACCGGGTCCTAGAAAGTGAGAAGACTTTTTGAAGAACAGATTAACAGAAGAATTAACGATAAAGATTTAATCGTTTGAGTGTCACTGACTTCGTAAACAACTCCGAGTCTTTGCTCTCAGGCCCCGAGGCTCTGAACCGCTTGGAGATGAAACCAGAGTCGTCTTCTGAGTTCCTCGTTAACGACGCTCCTGGTTTCATCTGAGCGGTTTGAGTATTTTATTTATTTCAGTTATTTAACTGAACATTTGAGAGAAGCTCTTTGTTTGTTGGTTTTAAAAAGTGCAATGTAAATAAAGCTTATTGTTTTAATATCATCTATATTAGATATTTCTCATCTGTATCACGATAGTGTTTGATTCTATTTCCCTTATTTTAAGCTTATTTTCTCATTTCATTTTGAATCAGTAGTTTCATCACTGTAGTTTTCAGCGAACGTGACGTCATCAGGAGTAAATCATCATGTTGTGTTTGTAGAAACGTTTTCCCTCCTCTACCTCTCGATGTCCGTGAACCTCATGATTTGTCTTTAGTTTCCAGTGTTGTATTCTGTGCAGGTTTGTGTTGCTCATTACATCCTGACAACATCTCAGCTGCCTGGAGAAGTTGAACAAACCCCCTCAGATGTGCTTCAGCGTATCGACAGCTGAGCTCCACCTGTTGCCTTCAGTCCAAGGACAATCAATTTTTTTGATTCTCTGAATAAAGATGAGGCGCTGCCCTCACCGGTCTGCCCTCGCACTCCCAAAATGACTTGATTTCCTCGTTAAATTCCATCTATTTCAGAGTCGTGTCAACTTGAAAAGGTCACGGCAACAGCAGAAGGTTTTCTGCTTTGGGCTCAAAGGAACGAGACACGCTGGCTCGACAGAGACAAGAGCAGCCTGGAAACCTGCTGCAGCAGAGGAGAGATCAGCTTTAATGAACAGACGCAAAAAAACTGCTTCTCTTTTTAAGTCAAATTCGTCTCATTTTCAACCCTTCTTCTGCTTTTCTGTTGTAAATTGATATTCTCATCTCCAGTCTTCGTTATCCTCCAGTACTTTTTAAATGAGAATCGAGAAGAGGAAGACAAAAGCAGGAAATCTCAGGGTTGTCAGATTGTTTCTCATCCTTCTGACTAATGAACCTCGTCTGTTGGAAAGAAACTTTCCATTTCTTTCTTTCTAATTTTTACCGAGACTTTAAGCTTAAGTCAAACGTTCTGTCTGAATCAGAAATGTTACGAACAACCAGACGGAGGAAGAATCGGTATCACAGAGAAACATCCAAATAGACAGAGCCCGAAAAACAACTGATCAATAACTGAGAGTGAGGTTTATTCACCTTTTTACACTCAAAGTATTACACTATAATAAAGACCTTTTGTAATTAGAGTGAAAACACAAAATATAAAATCTGTCAGTGGGCAGTTCTCATCTGTTTCCAACAGAAAATGTGAAGTTTCAGTAATTTAAAAGTCAGTGAAATAAGGAGGCGGCTGCACAAGAATCATCAAAAATACATTTAGTCCATAAAAATGTTCTTTCCAACAAGTTCAAATCGTTCTTTTGCACTGGAAGAATGTTCTTCACTTGTTTCAAAAGAAAGAAAGTTAAAAGAAAGTTAAGATGTGGAGTCAGTGCAGGTGATGTCTCACACGTGTGCACATGAACATGCTCATGTCACCTCAGCTCACAGCACGTTGAAGATGTTAGTGAAGCATCTTCTGGAAGATCCTGGAAAACTAAAAGATAATGATTGAATCTTTGGAAACGTGTTGCATGTCTGTTATTAAAGGTTAAAGGTTACAACTAAGGTCAAATCTGCACCTTTCAGGGAAGATGTAGAGATTATTTCTTCATTCATTCATCTAATGTCATTTTACGTCAAACCTTATTACAAACAAACAGGTGAAGGACATTACTTCTCTTTTGGGAGAATTTCAAATAACCGCAGGTGAAGTGTAAATAAAGATGGCTGCTCCCGAAAGTGAAGCCAGTTCTCTCTGTTTCTTTGTGTGATCCAGAATCCTTACTCCCTCACTCCATCACTTCACATCTTCATTAACCTACATATGTCCACAGTGATTACACTCGAATCTGGAGTGTTAATAAACCAACATCCCAGGATCCTTTCCTCCAAATACTTTGTCCAGATGTGGACTCTGTCCCCTCTTCTTCTTCATGGATCAGCCTCAGAGGAGGAAACAGCTTCTTCAAAGTAAAACCAAATGAGAAATAATCCTTAAAAAAAGATGTGAGCGCCGAAGTGAGTCTAGACTTTCCAAAAATAGCTGAGCTCAGTACGTCATCAAAAACCTCCTGACGCCGAGGAAAAGTGATTTATTTTAGAGAAAAAAGCTTCTCAGTTACAATGACACGAGTATTTATAGTTACTCTCACACACACACACACACACACACACACACACACACACACACACACACACACACACAGACACACACACACACTCACGCTCGTGCACGTCGTGGTTCCAGCTCTGAAGTCAGACTGCAGTCGGCCTCAGACGGGCTCCTCGCTGCTGATGGATGCGATGGGATCTTTGTGCTGCTCCCTGCAGCTCAGCCTCATCTGCACATTATTGCTTTGTTTGGAAAGTTGTTTTCGTTTAGTGTTGAGTTAACACAACTGTAAATCTCTGCAACACAAACATGCCTGTTTCCTCCTGAGTGTCTCCACCAGCCCCTCTCCCTTTGTCTTCTGTTAATCCTGCAAAGAAACATTGAAATAATAATGTTTTTGTTTTTCTTCCATTCGAAATTGGCAACTTGAGAGTTAGTGAGGATTTATTTATGGAGCATGGTTCAAAATAAATGTGACCTCGTGCTTCACAAACAAAAAGCATCAGACGGAGATGAATATGAAATATATACAACATCAATATTTATGAAAAGGAGAAACAAAGGGACTTAGTCTGGAGTTTTTAAAGCCAGTTGAGCTGTTTGATGTAAAAATGATCGTCTGGAGATAGAAAATAAAATCGGTCCAAGAACAGATCCTTGAGGAACTCCAAAGTTCAGAGTAGTGATATCAGACATCTCATTGCAGGTGGAGCTGAAGATGTTTTAAAAGATGGGATCTGAACCAATGAAAAGTATGAATAGAGAGAGAGAGAAGTTCATGTTTTAGGACGGACTTCATAAAGTGTGAATCTGTCTTTTTAGAGCAACATCCAATCAGAGCAGGAATAAACGGTTTCACCCTCTGCCCTGATTGGACGACTCTTCACAACAACGACTCAGTGTTTCTGAACCGTTGAAGATATTATTTTTTCCATCCTGGAGAACATGTGAAGCTCATGAATCTGGAAACACGAGAACGTTCACACGCCTGCTTCCACCTCTCGGCTGCTGGAGCTGATGCTCACACACCTTTTTGTGTTGGTGCCACACAAGCCTCCGTCTATTTGCACCTTTCCTCCATCACACACACACACACACACACACACACACACACACACACACACACACACACACACACACACACACACACACACACACACACACACACACACTCACTCACACATTGTCAGTTATTGTCGATTGTGTGAGCTACACAGGAAGCAGTGAGAGTGTAATGATGCTACCTGACAGCCCATTAAACCAGAGAGAGATGAGGATGCAATTAGATTGTCATCCACGCTGGAGTTACCGCCGACAACACAGATGCAGGGAGCAGGAGTATTTTGGGTGGGGGGGGCGGGGGGGGGGGGGGGGGGGGGGGATGATTCCTGCTCAACATTTGACTTGATACCAATTGATTGAGAGCTGACGGTTATTGTGCGTGATCAGCTGTGTCACGGTGCGTCTGCTCCAGCGGGTTGATTGGGCTGCTGAGTTTAAAAAGACGTTTCCATCGGGGGGGAATGAAGTCGCTCGTCTTCGTCCTCTTCGTCTTGTTAAGATCAAAGCTTTCACAACAACAGTCACACTTCACGTGTGGTGGAGCTCAGGATTCACACTGTCCCAGCTCCGAGGCTGAAACGCACAAAGACACACTTTACAATTGAATGAGTCGACTTTTATGAATCACGCAAACTTATTATAAACACAACAACTGATGAGCTGAGCCGTGAACTACAGCAGAAACTAAATGCTCTTCATCGGTGATTCAACATCTTTATACAGAATTTATATTCGTCTAGCAAATAGAAAATCACTGTGACATTGATTATTGTGCTTGTAGTGATAATAATAATGAACATATATACATATATACCAGTGTTTATACGCTTTAGGTCAATGCAGAGCTGATCTATCATCTCACCTCCTGCTGGTGTTAAACTGATGTGTATGAGAACAGAGTTATATTATATTATATATGTTATAAAATCACTGATGCTTGAGTTTAATCTCGTTCTTTTCCAGTTTTAATGTAAATGTCTGTTTGCTCTCATCTTGTCTCAACATGCCTGCAGTAACAGCGTGCTGCCAGCAGGAGGTGTGATGTTCCACAGATGCTCCTTCAGGCTCGTTCACAGTTTTCTGTGTTTGTCCTGTAAAACTGAGCAGTAACAATATAAACCAGAATATAACTTTTACATACTTTCAAATAATTTATTTGACTGAAGAAGGAGAAAATGTATCGTAAAGTTTACCTGAAAAAATCAAAAACACCAAATTTAAAAATGTGTAGTTTATCAGGACAGTAAAATATATAAGAATATGTTATCTGTGTTATGATGTTAACGTTATGTAAAACGACTGCATGTGTATATAACATGAAAATACTGACACACAGATTTAATAACAATCTTTTATTTATCGTTTTTTATCAAATTAAATTGTTATAAAGTCCACATTATCTAAAATGATTTTAAACATTGAGGAAGAAGAGGATGATATTCAATTTGAAGAATGATCATAACATCGATGAGGATGATGAGGATGATGAGGAGGAGGAGGATGATGATGATGATGATGATGATGATAGCATTAACAACGAGGAAGACGAGGATGATATTATTGTTTGAACAATGATCATAACGTTGATGATGATATAGTGATGGTAATGATGATGATAACAGCTTTTTCAATGAGGAAGATAAGAATCATATCAAAGTTCTAACAATGATTGTGACAATAATCATAACATCGATGAGGAGGATGAGGATGAGGATGAGGATGAGGAGGAAGAATCATATCAACGTTCTAACAATGATTGTGACAGTAATGATGAAGACGTGTTTATGACTTATTGTTGGTGTATTGATCAGTTTTGGTAAAGATGGCATCATGATCATCTCTTTGACTTTATGAGTTGATGCACTGATTGGACTTGAAGATGATGAGGTTGATACCAGTGGAAAGCGATGACGTGTGTTGATGGTGACATCGAGGATGTGGTGGCGTTGGGATGAAGATCCGTGGAGTGACAGCGGCGTGCTTCAGGCCAGCGTGTCACATCCTGTCCACTCACAGTGAGCCGGGCGGGACTCCACACACTCATCAGCGTTTTGAACAAAGTCCATCGATCGCCTCGACCTCGTCAGCTCACATCCACGTGTTCCGGTGCAGAGCTGAGAAGAAGAAACAGCCACTTCCGATTCCAACAGGGGAAACCGACTGAGCGGCGCCGACGCGGTGGCGTGTGAGTCGAGAGCCGATGAAGCCTCGTTCAATAAAACATCGGCTGTGCTTGAATAAATCTACTGTATTTGGATCTTTCTAAATAAAACGTGTTCAGTGAAGGGAAATACAACTTATTACATGCAAACGAAATAAATAATAGAGTTGGTTAAATATTTAATATGAGACTTTAAAAAGACTCTAAATTAATATTTTAATATTTCAGATATATCATTTTGTAACAGCGGTCGTCCTTGTCCTTGGCAATATTCCAAACTCAGGGTTGAACTTTTAGCTTCATCCGATGTTTCCGACTCCGACATCGTCTCGCTGAGCAAATGATTCTTCACATTCTCCTGTGACGTCTCTTCATCCATTTCATAACGAGATGGTGAGAAAGAGAAGGAAACGTTTGGAATGTTGATACATTTACATGTTTTAAATACATCTACGTGATTATTGCATAAATGCTAAATAATTGAGATCTCAATGAATCGATAGTTTCACTCGATTAATCGACAGCCACTTTGTTAGATTCTTATTCTTTTGATTGGTCAGATACATTTGTCACTTCCGGGCCTCCGTACAAAGTCTGTCCACGAGGAGCTGTCCGGTCCGGCGTGGTGCTGAAACTTCGGCCCCTCCACCGGCAGGGGGCGCCAGCTCAGGTGTCGCGGGTCTTCCTCTCGGGACTTTAACCGAACTAAACTTAGCCGAACAATTAAAAGACATTTCTGAGTCAAATTCATTCGCAAGAAATATCCTTTAATTGTAAGGTCAAGTGTAGAAATCTTCAGTTTCCTGTTTCTCCTCCGGTTCAGGGGCGTCACCTGGAATGACATCACAGGAAAGGTCAATGACGTCACATGCGCATACCCTGACACCGTGCGTGAACCTCTTCGGTCTCCAGGCTTCAGGACGCGGGAGACACACGCATCCGAGGTTTGAAACCTGCGGTGGATCAGCTTGTATAAAACCTGCTGGTGACTTGTTGAGAACTGAGCTCCGGACCCTGAACGCATCACCCCCCCCCAATCAACTCACATCTACTCGCCCCAAACTATCACGACTCGCCTTCACTCCTCATTGTGTGATTTCTCTTTCTCATTCTTGACTCTCGCTCCTTCTCCGTGTCTGGAAAATCCTCCCGTGCAGCCCCGGGACGGTTTTACGCACGGAGCCACGCACGGAGCCACGCACGGAGCCACGCACGGAGCCACGCACGGAGCCTCGGCTCGCCTCATGTGGAGGTTTGTTCATCCCGAGCTGAGAGAGATCAGTGGATCCTCGGACACGTCCTGTCCGTGCGCCGCGCGTCCTCCTCTCCAAGCTGCCGGGAGGAGACACGGTGTCTCAGAGAATCACTCGAGGTTCTGCAGAACCAGAACCAGAACCAGCCCTGGTTGTCACTAACCTGGTCAGGTGATCTGTTACAGAACTCATACATCTTTATTCTCTACGATATAAGATAAAAAAACATCGCTGCCTTGAGTTTTACGCGCGCACAGCGAGGGCACGAGCAGAGAAGTGCGATGTATCCGCAGAAGATCCAACAGCAGCGGAGCCGGATCCTCCGACCGACGCGGACTCGACCAACTTCCGCGCGTGAAACGTGAACTCGAGCTGCTGCAAGTTCATCACCGGCACCGACGTCTGCACTGATCCGCGGGACCGAGTGTGTGTCCGTCAGCGGCGCGACCACCTCTCCCCCCGTCTCCTCCTCCGCGGTGCGCACCGGCTCCCATCCATCCCTCCACCTCTCTCCAGCTCCATCCCTCCATCTCTCTCCAGCTCCATCCCTCCACCTCTCTCCAGCTCCATCCCTCCACCTCTCTCCAGCTCCATCCCTCCATCTCTCTCCAGCTCCATCCCTCCATCTCTCTCCAGCTCCATCCCTCCACCTCTCTCCAGCTCCATCCCTCCACCTCTCTCCAGCTCCATCCCTCCACCTCTCTCCAGCTCCATCCCTCCATCTCTCTCCAGCTCCATCCCTCCATCCCTCGCCCCTCTTTCTCCGCTCGGGCTCCCAGCGCCGTAGATAGAGGCTCTGCAGTCACGTGGGTCGGGGGAGAGGAGAGAGTGATAGAGAGAGGGAGAGAGAGAGAGAGCGCGTCCCTCCTCCTCCTCCTCCTCCGCAGTTTGCAGTGTGTTATGTCTCAGACTCGGAGGTGGAGAGTCAGAGCTGCTCGTCCGGCGGATCTCAACCTCTGAAACAAACCCCCGGTGTCTCCTCTCGTCCCTCGCCGCTCCCCTCCTCACTTCCCCGGGTCTGTTTCTCTCCGGAGCCCTGGGAGCTTCTCTTTCTCTCTTTTTCCACCCTCCTCTTCCTCGCGACTCCGGCCAACAGTTTGGTCTCTTGGATTTGGGTTTTTCCTGCTTCCTGTTGGTGGTGATTCACTCAGCTGCTGGCGCCGCGGCTGCTGCTCCCGCTTTTACGCACCGACGCTTTATTTTGGATTTGCTCGTCACTGGAGAAAACGCAGAAATCAGCGAGGTGGATCCGTGGATGCGCCTTTTGGGCTCGAGCCGGAGATGGAAATGCTGATATTGTTATTTCATTCCCTGTGGATATTGCAATGCAACACAGTGAGCGCCGACTCCATCGTTCACATTGGTAAGACCCAGCCTGAGCTGCTCCTCTTTGCTTCTGTTGTGCTGAGACTGTTTTTACTGATGGTGCGTGAAACACGCACATCGATGTGTTCAAGTTGTGGCTGATATGAATGTTCGAGTTTCCCAGCATGCACTGATTGTCAAACCCCCTCTGAGGCAGAGAAATGACCCGACTTCACACCTGATTATCATTCCGATCCGTGCCAGGATCCTGTAGGAGGAAGGAGGCTGTTGCATCCAGGCTCAGACGCACAGTGCAGCCTGGTGGAAGTACCCGCAAGTGTTGCGCTGCGCCATCCCTCCATCCATCCATCCTTTTTTCCATCCATCCATCCCTCCATCCCTCCATCCCTCCATCCTTCCCTCTTTTTCTCCCTCCATCCCTCCCTCCTTCCCTCCCTGCCTCACAGAGAGCTCATATCGGTGTATATTCACATTCTCATGCAGAGAAAATGAGGCTGGCAGGAGACACTGGCCCGATGTGGGTGTTTGGAGGGTTTTGTTTTATCCACCCCTCCCTCCCTCTCTCCCTCCCTCCCTCCCTCCCTCCTCCTCCCCTCTCATCCCTCTCTCCCTCGCCTCCCCTCATCTACAAGCCTGAACTTTGAATTGGACGTGAGTGAAATGTAAATCAACTCTGCCAGGGGAAGAGATGACAGAGGGGACAAACGCCGACTGTTCAGGCGCTGAAACAAACCTCGCGACCACAGATCCAGTTGGAGAGAGGGAGGCAGCAGCTCTCTCTCTCTCTCTCTCTCTCTCTCTCTCTCTCTCTCTCTCTCTCTCTCTCTCCCCCCCACCCCCCCCTCTCTCTGTCTGCTCTTTATTTTTCATCCTCTGATTTCCTGTGATATCTGTCAAGTCACTTTTCTGTCAGTAGAAATCTGTAGTGGAAGAAGGACACAGCGGTGTCAGGAGCGATCGTAGGATTCTGTGCGTCGAGCAGATTCAAGTGACTGATCACACGCTCGCAGACGCACTTTACGCATAAAACCCCCAGTTTGCACTATTTCCACTCAGAGTCTGATTGGATGCGGTAGTTTGAAGTTTGGAAGAGAGGACGTTAAAATAATAGGAGTAATAATTATCTAAGGGTTTGACATGTTAAGATCTTTGCTGCAGCTCAGTCCATCAAACAGTGGCAGCACTGCGGTGGCCTGTGGTTCAGAGAGGAGAGGAGAGGAGAGGAGAGGAGAGGAGAGGAGAGGAGAGGAGAAGAGAGGAGAGGAGAGGAGAGGAGAGGAGAGGAGAGGAGAGGAGACATGGAGAGGAAACAAGGGAGGAGAAGAGAGGAAATGAGATGAAACAAGAGAGAAGTGGAAGAGGAGAGAAGAGGAGAGGAAACGACAGAGGGAAGTGTATAGGGTGTGTGAGGAAAAAGGGAGGAAGGGGGAGTCGGAGCTAAAAACGAATCTACTTCCTTTAAATAATTTCCCCAGAGACTGAGACAGATTCCTTCTTAAAACCCTGAATCTCCATTACAAGCAGACGTGAGGTTGAAATGAAACAACACAACAAGGAGCTTCATCACTTAACAATGACAAACTACTGTGTTCGATGAGACGACTCACAACCAAGAATGTGCTGAATATTCATGTGAGCAGTTAATCTGGAGGAGAGGGAGTGTGTTTCCTCTCGCTCTTTTATACGCTGGCTGTCTAATTATAGAATTATCTTTCTGACATTCAGTGGAAATAAATCCTGCCGAGCAGCGAGGGAAGTCTCTGCTCTGCCACGACTCTCCGACCACTTCACAGGACGCTTCCACCCAGTCCTGTGGAGGACGGACGGAGGGATGAATGGACGCAGATGAACAGATAGTTTTCCGTCCCTCAGGAGAAAATCTGCATCTCAGAACAGAGAACAGTGTTTCAGGATTATGCAGAACACAGAACACTAAATACAACAGATAACAGACGGGTTGATGCCAAATAGTGAGACGCTGCAGCCAAGCTGCTGCGACTGAGCAGCTACTGGAGCGGTTTGTGGACAAAGGACATGTTGAGAGAAGGTGTGAGCTCAGGGTTATTTCTGTCTTCTCTATCCATCTCATCACTGAAAACCTACAGAACCTGATGCACCTGCTGTAAATGTGTCAAACGTCAGGGACAGAAGCTTCAGAGACTCATTCTGAGGAGAAGCTGGTTCATCTGAAGCAGACACATGAAACACATGATCCCTGCTGCTCTTGAACCACAGCTCGTATCACGAGGCTGTTTCCAGTGACGCTGCAGCAGGAGACACAGTCAGCTGCAGGATTCTGGAGTCTTTGCAGATCCAACAGGGTTTTTAAGCTCCTGGACGTTTGGGTCTTCTTCAGGCTGGACCCCCTGCCCGTCCATAAAAGAACATTATTTCATATTAGCACGTTTCCTCACTGGTCCCTGCACGACCATCTGCACTGCTGTAAATATCCGAATGTCTGTGGTTTTATACCTTTCTGGTGCAATAATCCTCCTTGTTCGAAAAAAAGGTTCCCTGTGGCACGGTGGTTTAGTGAAGAACCTCGAGCTTTAGGATCCACGCTGGATTCATTAGCTCCACTCAGGAGGTTGTGTTTTCATCAGTGTTTGTCTGATAGTCGGCAGGATTATGGAAAACGACTCAACAGATTTCTACCAGACCTGAAGGATGCAGGTGGTGGTTTCCTGAGGAGACTGTTGGGCTTTGATGGATTTATGAACTCGACTCCAGTTTTTGAATTTAAATCCCTGGATTCTCTTGTTCGTACTGAAGTAAAACCTTCGAGAGAAGGTGTGAAGCCATCAAACCTCCGTGGTGGAACAAAGCTCGTGGACTCGTGATGGCACAGAGTTTTACTTCTGGTCTCTGTGTTCGGACAGATGAGCCAGTTTATCTGGATTTTTATATCCCAAAAAACCCTGCGACCACATAAGTGCTGCATATTTTAGTTTTGTAGACATTGGACGACAACATACTGGATATTTGCATAGTCTAAATTAAAGTTATAAAAAGAAACATGTGGCGTGTAGTAGAAATAGATTCAGATTGAACCCCCCCCCCTCTGGTTGGCTGCCTGCGTGGTTTCCCTGAACCGACTGACAGTCTGACTCTGACTGACTTGGCAGCGCGACACGACGCCCAGATCGGATGTGACAGTGTTCCGACCTCCGCCCTGAAACCCCTGCCTGAGCATCTGTCTCGTGGCGGCCTTATCCTCTGTGACATGTCCCGGTTTGTTTGTCCCTGCGTGTCTTTTGTTCCCCATGATCAGTGGCAGGCGGTGGGTGTTGCAGGGTGGGGGGGGGTTGGATCTGTAAAAGAGCTGATACACATGAACACGTGGAACCCGGACCTCCGGTTCACCTTCTCCTCTGACCCACTTCCTGCGCTCGCGTGCATCAGCGGTGAAACCTCCTGCTGAGCTGATGCTCGACAGTCTTCGGCTTTTCTTCTCATTTAGTCACAACAGCAGCTGCTTCCTCTAATTGGTCCCGCCCCTCTTCTCTGGTTGAATGAGAGTAAATGAGTGAAAAACAGGCGCTGCTGTGTTTGTTTGTGAGCGGGAACAAGAAGCGTCAGTTTGTCTGAAGGTCGGAGCCGAGAGCAGCAAACACAAACAAACACGGCTCCAATCAATCCTCTAATGAAATATCAGAGATCCAGCTGTCAGTGAAGTCCTGATCTGAAGGGTTGGATTTAACATTTCACTTCCTCCCTCACAGAGAAGAGGAAGAAAATCATTATGAAAAACAGACAAACAAGTGAATCAGTTCACAGACGAGTAGAAACGATGTCGACGTCTTTGTGGAACAAGCAGCAGGAAGTAGTTTCTGTTGGACTCAACAAATAGTCACTGACGACCTTTGACCTTTGTGAGGGGAAATGAAAGCAGGTGTTTTCTGTCAAGTTATTTATTAAAGAAGAAAAACTACATAACTACATGACGATGAATTAACGAAAAGGGGAACAGGACGAGCGGGAATAGAATAAAACTCAGATATCTTCCTAAAAACCAAAAAGTGTCCCAGATGATTTGTTATTCATGAAGTTGTTTGTCCACGTGATAAAGGTTCAGTGATGTCTCGTCTTGGAGCCGTTCAGCTGCTCCAGCGTTTGTCTTCTGTTGGTCCAGTGATTCATCGGAGCTTCTCTCTGCTGTGGAGGGGTTTCAGTTCACGTCATTATTTTAATTCAGTGTTGAAGTCCAACATGTATGTGATGCAGCTTGAAGAGCATCTAACAGACAGAAGTTCATCACAGGAGCATTTAGCTGCTGGAAAAGTGTTTAATGTTTCAGAGGCAATTACAACCGGAGAAGATATGGATAATGCACCGACACATTTACCTGTCAGGTCCCGGTGGCTGGTAAAGATGTTGTTATCGTCCTTCAGCAGCTCGTATCTGTCCGACTCTGGTCATAGCTTGTCCTGTCCCCTGTGGACTGACTTCCAGGCCTGGGGTCCTCGAAACGTCCCTCAGGCCCAGCAGATAACAAGTCACTTTTCATAAAGAGCCTGAGCAGGAGAGATTACCCCCGTCCCATGAGCCAGGCAGCTGACGAGGGATGATTTACGGCACCGGTGTAGGGGCGAGCGGAATGAGAGCCTTGCTTATCCGTGGCCGAGGTTTGGAAAGGCGAGCTCGACCTGCAGGAATCCAATCTGCTGAGGCTGGCGAAGCAAATGAGCAGCTGTGGCCTTTTCTCACCCGGATCCAAATAAGATAAACTAACCCAGTTAGGGAACAACGCAGAAGGCTTCCTGCACCGTCCCAGCAGAGACTGAGCAAGAGCATGTACCTGCAGCACCTGCACGCACACACACACACACACACACACAGAGCAGGGGGGGTTCTAACATTCATCCAGTGGATTGAATAAACGTGGCACGCAGCCGAGTGTTTGACCCTGTGGGGGCAGTGAAATACTCGGTGAAGAAGCATCAGTGTTCCCTGAAACTCACTGTGACACGGAGAGGAACGGACTCCGAGAGGAAACACGTTCGAAACAAGTTTGTGAACGATGCTGCTGATCCCGAGGTTTTTATACCAAAGGTGCTGAAGTGACTGATGTTTGTTTTTCAGACTAGAACTTAGAACATTTTCTTTTCCTTTTGGTTCAGACTAGACTGAAGGTACCAAACAACAGCAGCTTGTTTGTGAACCAGTCGGTGTCTCTTCCCTCCAAAGTGTAAGAACTCCCCTTCGGCAACAACAGGCCCGGGGGGAGGTGGGGGGTGGGGGGAGCTGATGAAGCAAATGGCGTTGACACGATCGTTACCATAAGAGAAACAGCGAGAGAGTGGCTGAGCGTGACTGAATGAAAATGATTGGATGTTCCCAGCTCCACAGCTGGGAACGAGCCAGTGGTTGTGTTCAAATGTCCTGCAAACATCTGGAGCTCAGCAGCCGACACAAGCTTCTAAAATCACAACGTGTGACACACAGTTTGTCTGATGAGCGCAGTGAACGGTGTGGAGCTGTAAATCACCAGATGAGCTGTGGCGTCTTGGTGGGGTCGTGTTCTGAGGGTCGTTAGAATCTCTCTGCTTCAAATACAGACACAGACTTTGATAAATCTGGAATTCATCTGAAAAATAATAAAGTTTAGAGGCCAAACGTTGACGAGAAACTTAACATATAAGCAACTAAATTACTACAAAGCAATAACTTCAATTTTCATGAAAACATCTCATTATACAATCATCAGAATCTATTCGGCCAAATTAATAAATCAACAACATTGATGAGTGAAAAAGATACAAAAATGTTAGAGAAGATTGAGTTTTAAAGCTTAAAGATGTCAAACCCATAACTAAACTTTATTAAAGTGAAAGCAGGATAACTCAGTTCTCAGTCGTTAGTTCACGTCCTCCTCTCTCACTGCAGCGACTCCTTTTAGCTCCAATGTAAAAGTCCAAGAATAAATAGTGGTTCCTCCAGAGCTCCTCTGCTTTGACTCCCTCCTGGTGTTAGTGACCAGTGATTTAGCTGAAAAGATAAATGACACCTCTTCTATTACCACTGATTAAGTCCTTAATAGGAATGGATTCAGTGGGTGATGAAAGGAAGAAGGCCAGTGTGTGTGTGCGTGTGTGTGTGTGTGTGTGTGTGTGTGTGTGTGTGTGTGCGTGTGTGTGTGTGTGTGTGTGTGTGTGTGTGTGTGTGTGTGTGTGTGCGTGCGTGTGTGTGTGTGTGTGTGTGTGTGTGTGTGTGTGTGTGTGTGTGCGTGTGTGCGTGCGTGTGCGTGCGTGCGTGCGTGTGTGTGTGCGTGTGTGTGTGTGCGTGTGTGCGTGTTGGCCATCTGCATCGATCAAAGGCCCCAGAGTGATTAGAGATGTGATCGACTGTGAAGTGAAAGCAGAAATCATCCTTTAAAGAAGGAATATCCGGGAGAAGCTGCAGGACGTCGGCCTGTCGGAGCAGACGAGTGAATATTCAGTTTATTCCGTAGTAAAGATGAGTGACAGTGTCGTGGTTTGGTTTCCTCTCCACACTGAACAGCCCAGTAAACCAGTCTGTGGCTGCAGCCGCCTGTCGGACGTGGAACTGGTTTGAATCAGGTTCAGGACTGGAATCACAGCCTCTGTCCGTGGTGCTGAAAGCAGATGTTTTAACACGAGACAGATCCAATTAAACTCTGCTCAACTGTCACATTTTCATTTGCTCTCGGACCAGTGGAACGGAAATGTCGACATTGATCATTTAGCCGTTTAATTTACTAAACATCTTCTATTTGCGTCCTTAGATTTCAATTACAACACAAATCTTTAAACGGCTGTTTTCTCTAAATTAGTTTTTCTCCTGCTCCGAGACAGAAATCTCCTCTTCGGTGTCCAGTTGTAGTCGAGTCCACGTTCTGAAGAGTTTGTTCATCTATCAGATTCTAAAATTCATCCCAAAATTATCTTTAACACAGTTGTTGATGGTGTTTTTTACTTTTTTCCACTTTCTGCTTCTTCACACTCGTCTACTTCTCAGTAATTATAATCATCAACTCAATGGATGAAAGAGAAATGATTCATGAATAAAAAAAACACACTAAAAACTCAATAAATACAATATCAAAGTCCCTGATTCGTATATGACCAAAGAAAATACTGATTTCATAGTTGAACTCATAGAAGCATTTCACTATAATATATATGATATATAATATAATTGGCTCTACCTCAACTACATATAACAATAAAATGCTGCTTATAAAATGTAAACACTAACATAGAAGTCTATTGAAGTTTGTTTGTCTTTCAACGTAAGAGGAAAAAGAAAAGTTTTGGTTTCATTTGTCTTCACGTCTCAGATTTATTCATGTGTTTGCAGGATGAACGTCCACTCGTCACTTTACCTGACGTCAGGTTCACAGAGACTATTTTCATCTTAACACTCAGATCAACAGAAGGAAAGTGAAATCTATCAAATCCGCTGCCACCCAGGAGCGATTATTACTTATTTCTGAAGATGGGGATATTTTCATATTTTCATCTGGCAGCAGGTGCTTATAATAAAATCTGTGCATATTGCCACCTGCGTCTCAGCCTCCATAAAGCTTTTGTGAGATTAATAGGTCCAGTGAGAAGCCCGAGTTTATGGTCGCGGATCACAGAGGCGACTCGATCCTCAAGTCTTTCTCAGGCGGCCATGTTGGAACACAAAGCCCCAGACTGCTGGTGACTCTGAGCCCGAGACACGAGGACGCCGGACTCTCCAGATACGATATGTTGTTTTTGCATTATTGGCAACAGAAAGTTTGCATTTGGCGTCTGTCTGGTGTGAAGTTCCCTGTATGTTGCAGCGTCTGTGAGCACGCTGGAAAGGCCACGGTCTCCACGTCACACATTCGATTTCCAACTTGATTCTCTGACCTGAAGGATCGAAGCATCTGTTTTTAATAAAGTGTGATTTTTTATTCTTCAATGTCAAGCAGTGCGTCTTGGCTCTACTTGGTGCTTCATATTACTTTCTCTGTTTATGTGTTCATTTCTTCAACCACATGAACTATACAGAGCTGCTACTCAGCTGGAACCAGAAAACAGGCTCCGTTGTCTCCTGGCAACCGGTCCACATCCTGCTACTGTTGTTTTTCTACATTCGCTTTAAACAGTATTTTAGGAAGCGGATGTTTTGATACCGATCAGTGACTGGGAGCAGAGGCTGAACTCTTCACAGGAACAGAAGCTTTCTGCAGGAAGGAGGCGACAGGTTGAATTGTGTAAATATAACAATAAGTCTTTTCATAGTTTTTGGTAATAAAATTAACTCTACTTGTCAAAAACAGTGTCTCAGAATTGATTTTCATATCGACTCTCTGTGGTCTCCTGGCCTCCGTCTTCTGCTGGTTTTCAGATCCAGTAAGTGTCCAGTACATTCCTGCCCAGCACAGTGCTGGTGAATATTCAGTTTGTGCAGCTCACAGCGCTGGAAATAAATCACACAAAAAACATTATCTCCCTCCACAAACAGTGTCCCTGTCGCCACAGAGCATGTTTTCATATCTCTTATCCACTGGAACTATTTCTTATGTGTCTGAGCTGCAGCTTAATCTCCCTCAGCTGCACAGTGAAGTGGTGCAGGGGTGAGTCTCAGGGGCAGAGATTTGAAATCAAAGCTCTCTGCATGGCGACGTGCTGCTCGACAGACACGAGCAAACCTCCGGCTTCTGTAACTTGGCCGAGCTGAACCTTTAATTTCCTGACTCCTCTCCAGACAGGCGGCGGGAGAGAGATTCGGAGGAGTGTAGAATTCATGGCAGTTCGATGGTGAGCCCACAGAGTCACTGCCTCCTCCTCCTCCCTCTGCGCTCATCAGTCGGAGGGTCTGCAGCCGCGAGTCAACACCTCCCTCCACCTCCCCGACAACAGGATTCATTCCTAACTGAAAACACCAGACAGTTTCCGACCCGCTGATCTGATCAAACCCAGGAAGTAGACGTGTCCCCTCTCTGCCCCGAGGCATCGGACCCAGCGCCAGGATCCCGGTGCTGAGCCGACTTCATCTGAGACCCGACTGGCACAAGCTGGCAGAGTTCATTCAAACTTGCAGGCACAGTTTTTTTTAATTGTGCATGAAAAACCGTCTGAGCAGAATTTGGAAGGTTTCATTCATCAAACCACTCGTTTGTCTGCCCCCCCCCCCCCCCCCCCGTTCCACCACATCTCCTCATCCCTCCATCACATTAAAGACCTCCCAGTCGTTAGAGCCGCACAAAATAATCAAGCACATTTTCATGTAAGTTTAATGTCTGAGCATCGATTCCCCTTCGGCCGGTTCAGGAGAATTAAACACATGCATCACTGTTGTTTACTGAGAACGTTTCTCCACATCCTGTTCTCCGGCCTCAGGAGGAGACGACGGGAGAACGTCTCTGAACACGAGGTCCATTTAGCAGCTTTTCTGGAGCTTTCAGTCACATGACTTTCATCAGCCGGCTGCAGGTGATGTGCTCCACATTACTGCTAAACACCGAGTCTTTCCTCAGAGGCCTGATGGGTCGTCATTATTCTGTTAAATTCATTCAAATTTAACTTTTAAATCAACTCAAATACTCAAACTCTTAAAGCTTATAACTTATACCTACTCACATCTGAAGAGTCTCATCACGTTCAGTAAGAATGAAACAGAAAAATCATTTTATCTCAAACTGAGAGAATCAATCTGAAGCTTCTGGTTTCTACTTTGCTCTGTGTCCAGTTTGTATATTAATTCAAAGGAAATGACTTGGTTATAGTTAATTGTTCTGATTATATCTGATGTTTAAAGACTCTTAAAAACCTGTTTGTCATAGTCGAGCCGACAGGTTTCACTCTGAGTGAAACCCGAGTGAAACCCGAGTGAAGCCTGAGTGAAACCCGAGTGAAACCCGAGTGAAACCTGAGTGAAACCTGAGTGAAACCTGAGTGAAGCCTGAGTGAAGCCCGAGTGAAACCCGAGTGAAACCCGAGTGAAACCTGAATGAAACCTGAGTGAAACCCGAGTGAAACCTGAGTGAAGCCTGAGTGAAACCTGAGTGAAACCCGAGTGAAGCCTGAGTGAAGCCTGAGTGAAACCTGAGTGAAACCCGAGTGAAACCTGAGTGAAACCCGAGTGAAACCCGAGTGAAACCCGAGTGAAGCCTGAGTGAAACCCGAGTGAAACCCGAGTGAAACCCGAGTGAAACCTGAGTGAAGCCTGAGTGAAACCCGAGTGAAACCCGAGTGAAACCCGAGTGAAGCCCGAGTGAAACCCGAGTGAAACCCGAGTGAAACCCGAGTGAAGCCTGAGTGAAACCCGAGTGAAACCCGAGTGAAACCCGAGTGAAGCCCGAGTGAAACCCGAGTGAAACCCGAGTGAAACCCGAATGAAACCCGAGTGAAACCCGAATGAAACCCGAGTGAAACCCGAGTGAAACCCGAATGAAACCCGAGTGAAACCCGAGTGAAGCCCGAGTGAAACCCGAGTGAAACCCGAGTGAAACCCGAGTGAAGCCCGAGTGAAACCAGAGTGAAGCCCGAGTGAAACCAGAGTGAAACCTGAGTGAAACCCGAGTGAAACCCGAGTGAAACCTGAGTGAAGCCCGAGTGAAACCAGAGTGAAGCCCGAGTGAAACCAGAGTGAAACCTGAGTGAAACCCGAGTGAAACCTGAGTGAAACCCGAGTGAAACCCAGCTCTGAGTCCATGTGTGAAATCTCTCTCTAACATGTACAAAGCCGATCAAAGGACTCTGTGACGCCGAGTGGAGACGCAGCATCGAGCAGCAGAACAAACACGTTAATGAGAGTCACCGCTGAGTCACCGTGGCGACTGGTTGAGATAAAATGTTGTGGCACCGTGTTCTGGAAGTCGCCTGCGGCTTTTGTGTGGTGTTGTGAAACTGTAATTTCACATGCTCTAATTTTGTCTCAGCGCTCTGTACAGTTACATGGGCTCCAGTTGAACTGACTGTTTTGATGATGATGAAAGAGGATGATGAGGATGTTGCCATGGAGACATCGGTTGTGATTACTGGTCCTTTCACGGTTCACGTGGCAGAGCGTAGCACTGATTCTGACGGGACCTCCCAGAATAACCCCCCGGCTGTGTCGTCCGTCTCCTCGGCGCCTGAACATCTGTTGAACACAATCTCTTCTTCAGCTGGTTTTGTTCAGCGTCGGTGGAATGGAACTGTTGCCATGGCAGCTGATTGTTAATTTCACCACCTCTGCACTTCTTAATTAGCAGCCTGACGGAAACAGAAACAAAGTCCCCGTGTGCCTTCGCTTCGTGTAACTGAGCCTCTGGGGGGGGATTCTGCTTTTGAAACATAATTCTGCTTCATTGATTCAGCTCAGGAGGATAATGGAGGATTTCTCAGTCTTTGCTCCTTGTTTGATTTATTTAGTCGGAGCCAACGTGGGACGTGTGATTTCTTTTCAGTTAATCTGGTTCTCGTCTGTGTAGAAACAGACGAGAACCCGGAGAGGAAGAGTCGAGTTTCACTGTCCTCGCAGTTTGCATCTCTTCCTGTGAAGATGTCAACAGTCTTCATCACACGTCAGTGAACCTGAACACACTGAGATGCAAAGTGTTGATGCAGCCTCAGTAAACGTCTCCGTGAGGTCGATGGTTGTTCCTGTTCTGCTGCTGTTTCTTGGAATTGACTGGTCCCAGTAACACTGTGTCCTCTCTGTCCCCTCCGACCTGCCCAGGTGCCATATTCGAGGAGAACGCAGTGCGGGACGACGAGGTGTTCCAGCTCGCCGTGTCGGACCTCAGTCTGAGCGACGACGTCCTGCAGAGCGAGAAGATCACACACTCCATAAAGCTCATCGAGCCCAACAACCCTTTCCAGGCGGTGCAGGAAGGTAAGGCCGCTGTGTGAGGCGTGTTTACAGTGTGTGACGCTGTGTGTGTGTGACGCTGTGTGTGTGACGCTGTGTGTGTGACGCTGTGTGTGTGACGCTGTGTGTGTGTGACGCTGTGTGTGTGTGTGACGCTGTGTGTGTGACGCTGTGTGTGTGACGCTGTGTGTGTGACGCTGTGTGTGTGACGCTGTGTGTGTGACGCTGTGTGTGTGACGCTGTGTGTGTGTGACGCTGTGTGTGTGTGTGACGCTGTGTGTGTGTGACGCTGTGTGTGTGACGCTGTGTGTGTGTGTGACGCTCTGCGTTTTGACTGCAGTGCTTTTTGCAGATTGGTCTGTGTTGTTGCTGCAGTGTGTGTGTGTGTGTGTGTGTGTGTGTGTGTGTGTGTGTGTGTGTGTGTGTGTGTGTGTGTGTGTGTGTGTGTGTGTGTGTGTGTGTGTGTGTTTGCTGCCTGCGTTGTTAATCTTTAGATGGCGCTGGCTGCGTCTCCTGGTGAAGGAGCCTCTCAGCTAACGACCCAGGTATCAGCCTCCTAAACGCTGGTGGCGGCTGCCTGCTCAGTTCCCGCTCTCAGAGGAAGCTGCTGGTGTTTGATGCTGCACCACATGACCCCCCCCCCCCCCCCGAGACTGGTTCTCTCCATCACCCTCTCTCTCTCCTTGTCTCTCTCCCTGTCTCTCTCCTCCTCGCTGGGGCCACAGACGAAGCTAGGGGGCAGCACTGAGTGGTTGTTCTGAATCCAGCTGTAATTTTCCATGTAACTAGGAACGAGCTCTTCACTTCCAGAAGCTGATGAAGAGGATGAGGAGGATGAGGATGAGGATGAGGATGATGAGGAGGATGAGGAGGATGAGGATGAGGATGATAAGGATGAGGATGATGATGATGATGATGAAGATGATGAAGATGAGGATGAGGATGAAAGTGGTTGTTCTCGCTGCAGCCTGAAGGCGGCGTCGAGCTGATTGAGGCGATGATATTACATTGTACTGATAACGATGATGATGATGAGGATCCCCGTGGTGGTTGTTATGACGATGAAGACAGTGATGTTTATAATGACGATAATTAAAGCACATTAACGTCTGTTATGATGAAGATGATGCTGTAAAGACGATGACGAGAACAACGAGGATGAAGGTGTGATTGTGGCAATAAGTGTGATGATGATGATGATGATGATGATGATGATGATGATGATGATGATGATTGTGAGGGAACCTGAGCTCCAGTCCTTTGTTTAAATGCACAGCAACAGAACATGTTGGTCATGTTGTTGTGTGGAAGTTCTCCAGCCCATCGCACACAGAGGTGTGAACGTTACTCAGGACACGAGACAATAAGAAACATGATCCACTAAACACATGGAACTTGTCTAAGTCCATCAATCTAATGTAAAAAAGACACAAACTGGCATTTGTCAGGGAAACATGTTTAAAGCACCATCTTTTTATTTATTTAAATATCGATATTGATATTTGGTGCCAGCATCTCGATGATCCCACGAGTCAGGACGACGATATATTGCTCCATTGATAATTTGTCCCAGAGTCATGACTGCTCCGTCTTTGATCAGTCGGACGATCTTTAGTGACCAGAACCGGCCCAGAGGACATCGGAGACACATCACAGACACTGAGTCGTTCCTGTTGGAAACTACAGACCTCAGTCTTCTGTCCTTTGGGCCTTGAGAGTCATACCTCACATTGTTACAGCAGCTTCCATAACTAAGAAATGTGCTGGTGTCTGGATTCACTTTGTTTCATCTGGTTACGCAGAGAGTGAAGGAAACATCAGCTGAGGAGGTCAGAGGTCAGAGGTCAGAGGTCAGAGGTCACAGCGTCCTGATGAAAACCTGCATGAATGTTGTGTGACAGATAAACTGAGATGATGATGATGATGATGATGATGATGATGATGATGATGATGATGATGATGATGACTAATCACATTGAGAAAGTTTAAAGTCCCACAAACCTGTGATTTATTGAAGCATCAGTGCGGATGATGAGTCACTGAACTGATGTTCTAACTTTACTGTGACTCACGACATTTTCCAACCTGTCGACCTCAGGAACACTTTGATTCTCCAGCAACGTCCTGTTGTTCACTGAAAAGAGCAGGTGAACACAGACTTTGCTAAATGTCATTTCACTTTAAGCGTTGTCTCATGACGACACCTCGTTCAGCCTCGTCCGACTTGGACACAGAAAGCTTCAGCCGAGTTCGAACCTGACGTCTGAGACTCACGACTCATTTAGAGTCTGAGTGTTGTAACGAAGAGAATCAGAAGCTGTCGAGTCCGTCACACGTCAGGAGAGTTTCATGCTCTTTCACTGTCGAAGCACGAAGCCACGAGTCCATTCTTCAAACTCGGCGTCTTCTCTTCCACGACTACGTCTGCACGGATTTACAAACACAGGAATTTAACTACAATATTTATTATAATTTTATTCATGCAGTTTTACTTTACTTTACTTTTCAGGAAATGAATACATCTGACAACAACACACACACACACACACACACACCCACACACACCCACACACACACACACACACACACACACACACACACACACACACACACACACACACACACACACACACACACACACACACACACACACAGCAGAGGTCATTAATGTTAATGGAGGTGTTTGTGTTCCATTCAGTTTAATAACGATGACATGCAGATGCATATGCATGTGTGTGTTTTCATCAGTCTTGCTCTTTAAAAGGTCAACACACACACACACACACACACACACACACACACACACACACACCTGTTCATTGTCTGAGCAGGTCCATGTTAAGTGGATGTAAAAGCCGCTGCTCTTTGTCCCTCGTCTGATTTCATTTCCTGTACCTGCTCTTTACCTTTTGATGCTGATTAAGACTAAATACTCTTAATGTGAAGAGCTCCTCCCACACTTCCTGTACGTGGTGAGGAATCGAACTGACGGTAAATACATGAACTGTTTTCATGCTGATGAAATCTGTGGGATCTTCATATTGTTGCTGCTGCACATCTGAGTTTCCAGTTGTTTCTCTGTCCGCTGACTTTTATCATTTAGGTTTTTAAAGAAGGAGAAACACAGAGTGAGCTGAAGAGCAGCTGACAGAGGAGAGAGAGAGAGAAGTGTGGGGGGGGGGGGGGAGTCAGAAAGAGAGAGAGAGAGAGAGAGAGAGAGAAGTGTGGGGGGGGGGTGAGTCAGAAAGAGAGAGAGAGAGAGAGGATGGAGCTAAAGGGCGAGAGAGGAGGAGAGAGAGAGGGGGGTTAGAAAGATAAATGAGGTGAAAGTGAGAGTGAAAAACAAGGGAGTGGGGGGGGGGTGACTGATCAATATGACTTGGTGCAAGGTTGGCTAGGTGTGTGTGTGTGTGTGTGTGTGTGTGTGTGTGTGTGTGTGTGTGTGTGTCTGTGTGTGTGTCTGTGTGTGTGTCTTTACACCCCAGCTGGTTTCTCGCCCTGACCTTTCTCAGAGTTCCCATGATCCTCGTCCTCAGGGACTCGCTGAGGACGGTGTGTGAGAGACGTGTGTGTTTGGGTCAGGAGCTGGTGAGACTGGGGATAACAACACACCTCAGGGGTGTGTGTGTGTGTGTGTGTGTGTGTGTGTGTGTGTGTGTGTGTGTGTGTGTGTGTGTGTGTGTGTGTGTGTGTGTGTGTGTTGTCTCATCTCACTGAGGTTTGTTCAGGTTGTGTTTCCATGGCTCTTCTTCCTTCTCTGTCTCTATGTCTCGTGTTGCTGCTGATTCTCTTGCGCTCCTGAAATTTAACAAAATGAGAAGGACGTGTAAAACGGCTGAAGCAAACAGAAAACGTTCCCTCACACAAACTCTAATGACATGAACTGAAGATGTTCACACAGACAAAGTTCAGCAAAACTTTCATTTAAACTTAAACAATGGTTCGTTAAACATCTTGCTGTGATACACGAGCATCACAAGCAGCTGAGAAGCTGAGAAGCTCGTCTGTAACTGACAAATCAACAAATACAAAACTGCACAAAACAAGTTGGAATTAAATAAATATGATTGTGTTAAATGACTTTATTGTAGAACACTGACAACAAACATGCTTTCTCATGGGAAACGTGTTGAAGATGGAAACCGCAGCAGAGCGTGTGGAGCAGATCGAGCAGAGGAGAAGGTCCGAGCTCTTCCTGAAGCTGCTGCTTCTCAGCTGCTTCACAAACTGCTCATCTCAACAGAACCGTGGCTGCTCCGTCCCTTTGTCCCGACACAGGCTGTTTACTCAGATTGTCGCTCGACGCCCACACACGCAGATATGCAACACTTTAATGCCATCGACAAAACCCTGCGTCCGAGGCTCCAACGGGAAAATCTCCCCGCAACCATCTGTCAGACCAATCCGCTCGGATTACATGGCTCCAGCTCCCCTCAAAGAGGCTGAGACACAGAGCTGCTCCTGCTGCAGCTCTAATCCCTTTAACACAATCAGCCGAAGCTCCAGCGAAGACGTCGCCCGGTGTTTGTCTTCCTGTTGTGACACCGTCGGGTTCGGTGGCCTCCGCTCTCTGACCCGTCACTTTGTAATTCACACTTAATGTGATGAACTTTGCAGCGCGGCTCACTAATGCTCTAATTGGCTTTTCTCTTCAAACAGATGAGGCTAATTGTCTGAGAATGATCCGGCTCAGCTCACTTACTGTATCATTAGAGGAGAAGGGATCTGAACAGGGAAGATTATTATTTATATCAATATTCTTTTTATTTATTTCCATTTTCCTTCATAAATCTTCCTTCTGCTTTTATTTTGTATGCGTGTTTGACTCCTCTTTGCTTCTCTTGTTTCATAAATTACATTTTCTCACCATTTCTTCATGGTGTGTTTGTAATTTCCCTCAAAAAGCTTATTTCATACATGTTCCTCGTGTTTCCTCTTTTTTATTCTTGACTCTTTTCAGTATCTTGGTCGTTAGTGATGTTAAAATCATTCTGTATATTATCACATGTTGAAATGTCTCATATCAAACCATCAAATGAGTCTTTGGAGGTTTTCACTTCAGAAAACTTGTTAAGATGCTGCGTTTATTGGTCATTAGATCTAAACCCTAAACCTGAGTGTGTGTGTGTGTGTGTGTGTGTGTGTGTGTGTGTGTGTGTGTGTGTGTGTGTGTGTGTCTGTGTGTGTGTGTGTGTGTGTGTGTGTGTGTGTGTGTGTGTGTGTGTGTGTGTGTGTGTGTGTGTGTGTGTGTGTGTGTGTGTGTGTGTGTGTGAGATGTAATGGTGAATAAATGATCAGTGACAACTGGAGACTCAGCACTTCTCTCACTGCTTCATGGGTTCATCTTATACCTCTGATGGTCACATGGATGAAGTCTGTGTCTATAAAACACTCATATAACAATAATCAGTTCATGTTGTCCCCAAGCTGGAGACATATGAAGATTGATTTTCCTGGTTTTCCACCATCTGAGAGCTGAGCAGTGTTTTCTCCCAGCGCCTGAAGGACCATGTAAACTGAATTGTCCCGTCAGATGCTTCAGCAGCTGCTGGAACCTTCTGTGGCGATTGTATCTCTGAGAAGTGAGGAGCTTAGAAACAGAGACTTTGAGTCCGAGCTGAGACGTGATGTTTGCTGCTTCCTCCTTCAGACGACAGAACGTAACGACTCCGCTCTCTGATCTCTGCTTTGGGTCCATGTCACTGATCCAATCACGGGAGGAGCTGCTTTAATTCTCCAGGACCATCTCCTGGACGTGGTGGTGGGGGGGTGTTCTGATCAGATTAAGCCTCCTGGCCCGGGGTTGAACCAGCAACTTTCAGCCCTTATCTTCTAACCTGTAGGTCACTGCAGCTTTAGATCGAAGCCGCTGATAAAATGTGACCATGAAAGTCCCGGGGGATTCTTTCTACTCCATTTTCTTAATAACAATCCACCCTTTTAATTCAAAGACTTACTTTTATAGGAATGTTTAATAGAGGCCTGAAGAGTTCAATTTATACGAGCAGATGTGAATAAAGAGTAAAAATGTAGAGACGCATTATTTAGAATCCGTCCAACCCCGGGAGTCCCCGGGAGGCTTCCGGTGTGGATGAGTAAAAGAACGTGTTTCCAGTTCAACAGGAAACCGTCGGGAAAGAGGAGCTCGTCCTGTATTCAGGGGAAGTGGAGGATGAAACGAGGGGAGAGCGAGATGAGGGAGGATGAGAGAGATCCACAAGGACACGGAGACGAAGCCCCGGGCCGCGGCACACACACACACAGTTCCAGTTCACTGTGTTTATTGGCTCCGGTTGGTGATCTGAGTTCTGCTGACTGTGTCGGAGCGTTTCAGCCGCTGTCGCTGCCACTTGAACTTATTTACCAGGGTTTTAAATTGTGTGGAGAGCAGCTCTGTGGAGAGCGAGGATGTGAGAGTTCACACTGTGTCAGGTGAAGTGGAGAAAACTCTCCAACTCAGTGCTCCCTGCAACTGCTGCCACGTCTGTCTCAGGCAGGAGCAGGTGAACCCTTACCGCTGTGTGTGTCTGTGTGTGTGTGTGTGTGTGTGTGTGTGTGTGTGTCTGTGTGTGTGTGTGTCTGTGTGTGTGTCTGTGTGTGTGTGTGTGTCTGTGTGTGTGTGTCTGTGTGTGTGTCTGTGTGTGTGTGTCTGTGTGTGTTCACGCATCATCGCCACCGGAGACACAACCATTTGACCTGATTAGAGGTAATAGGGGTCAACTTTTATCCTTCTGGTATAACGTTCAGACGATTATGGCACAGAACAAACTAGAATAAAACAAATACATCTCCATCAATATTAATATTAAGGAGTAAAAGGATAATGTTTAAAAACTTAAAAGATACTGATATATATCGGTTGATATTTTCATATGTGATCCCTAAGATGTCGTTTTCAAACCCTTATGACAAAGAAACGAAACTGAGACTTGATATTTTACAATTTAAACATAAACTTTATTTTAAATAACTATAAATAAAAACAGAACATAAATACACAATATACAGAACTTGACATTTTGTATTTAGAATATAAATTCAGATATTTTCATGAAACACAGATACCTGATCATAAACAGCTCCTATTGGCAGATACATGCTTCAGGTTGCAGAAACAAATGCTCATAAACGACATAAATAACTAAAACATATATACTTTCTTCTATTTTGTTAAATTACACATCTCATAAAACAAAGGGACATGACAGAGAGTAATGGACGCACCCATCATGAGGCCTTCAGATTCTATTTACACCTCGTGTTGTTTTCCTCTGTAAAACGGTTTAATCACATCTTTAATCTCTTTCTACCTGTGATTATTTTCCGTGTCCCTCAGTTATTAATACGAGAGCAGCTTCGTTCTTCAAGGCTGACGTTGGCATCATTTCAAAAGTTTTAAGTGTTCTCTTCTTAGTGGGTGTTCACCTTACATTCACACGTCAATATTTCATAAACACAGATGCACTTCTCATTGAAACCATAATGGTTTAGTAAGCAAAGGTCTGAAAGGGCCCATAACTCCTCAGGAGCCTGTAATGGGCTCCGCTGGGACCCAGCGTTCTCCCAGGAGACGACACCTTTATGGAACCAAAGTCTTTAAAGTGAACGGAGACACTTCAGCTGTAAATTCTCTCCACAAAAACACAGAAAAGTGCTTCATTAGAATTCTCTGCTCGTTATTCACTCGGCAATTATTCACCGTCAGATGCTTTTTTTTAATAGTTTATCGATGGCTCGGTGTAATAACAGCAAAATGATCTTCAAGATCAGTTTTTCTGTGATGGAGGCTCTTCCTCCTTCAACGTGCTGGTTGTCATTAATGCGCAGGGAATCGTCGGGAGGGGGGGGGGGCTGTGCTACGTCTGATGGAGGCCTTTCTTGACTTCCTGGAGGAGGAGGAGCGAGCGAGGAAGACGAGGACGCTCGCTCTCCCCCGAGCTGCTCGGATGCTGTCACTTCACGTCTCCATTCCCACGGAACTTCTCTCCATCTACCTCTTGTTCTTCTTCTGCTCAATCGAACCTGTCGGCCTCCTTCTCCCTGAGAACTCTACCTCCGCCCATCTCTCCATCTCACATGACTCATCATGCAGCAGCCAAACTCCTGCCCCAATTCCATTCTTTAGTCTTCCTGTCTGAGTTGTTCCCATCGAGGAGCAGGGACCACGTCCTGTGGAAACTTTGATGATAAACCTGACCCTGATCTGTAACATCAGATTCTTCTGTTGCACGTGACGTCCTGTGTAGTTTCTACCTTTAATTACCTCGACTGAGGTCGTCCCAATAACATGAGAGATCTCTAACTCTGGGTTCGGCTTCACTGAGGCGCTGAATATTCAAAACATCACAACTGATCTACTCTCTTTATGGGACTAATGTCGATGACTAGTATTTCACAAATTAGTTTTTATTTGATGAACGTTGGTGCTTCCACTGATGAGCTCAAATTAACACACTGGGTTTTAGATTATTAAACAATGAGACCGACAATAGGTAATAACAACCGTGGTAACGTGGAGTTGGGTTTGTTGATTTGAACTAGTTGACCAACCATTAACCATTAAACTGTTCTGTCTACTAAGGACTAGTATCAGTGACACGTTCGTTTCTACATGTAGAAGCTTTAAAACAAAAGAACCTGAGGATTCACGTCAACACACATCTGCTGTGGACGGAGGACAACTGAAGAAACTGGACCAACAGGCCGAGGCCAAAACTATTTCTGCCAAATCAATGTTTATGTAAATCATGAACAGTTTCCAGAACAGTAACATTCACAACCTTATTTACAAATAACTGCAGAAAGGACTTTGTAACAGTCGGTTGTTCACCTGACAGGTAGAACGCTTCTGTATCGACCAGGACCATAAAGGACCAACAGCTAATGGGCTTTGAATATTTACACAGGACCTTTTCTTATGTTATAAACCTAAACTAAATCAATTGGCTGTTTTAAAGGCTGAAGGCTGTGGTGAATAAAACAGTGTTAGAAAACAGTCTCACTAAATTGAGTTCAAAGATCTGTTAACCTGCCTTTTCCTTGAACTGATGTTCTTTGGGTTTTTAAAGGGTTCCGTCTTTTTAGAGGCTTTGCTCTCTGCACCAGTTTCTCATTTCCCCGACATCGTTTTTGTTGTCGTGCTTTCAGTCGTCGTCTCTAGATGTTTATTGCTCCTTGTTCCTCTTTTCTCCCCCAGTCGTTGACGACAGTTTGGTCCAATACGTATCGCTCCATAAATCCTGTTCTGTCAATAGCAACAGCCACGAGGGCCCGAACGGCCCAGGTCACTCATACGTGAGACATTTACATCAGGACTGGATCTGCAATGGTCCCATAGTTCCTCTTCATCACAGCTAACTGGCGACCAGCTGACAGCAGGGAGAGGTTCAGAGGTGCGATACATCAGCACAGGACCATTTGTGACCAGGGTCATGAAAGTAGACGTGTCTCTTAAAGGTGAACATGCAGATGGGGTTCATCGAGAGGCGAGAGCCGAGCGTCGCTGCCACTCGAGATCTCGTCTTCTCATCTGTCTGCAGTGGATTTATGTGACTCTCTGGAAAACCATCAAACCAGCCTCACTCACACACACACACACACACACACACACACACACACACACACACACACACACACACACACAGCGACTGAACACTTGACATAATTAAAAGGCTTCGATTTTGCCAAATTTCCCACCGCGGAGACAATTAGGTTTATTGCTGCTATAGCCAGTGGCAGCTCCAAATGTTAACAACCGGGGATCAAAACCACAATTACCTTATGTGAAGCGACACTCACCCGGCTGGCAGATCATATGTGCAGGCGGTGGACGGCCTGAGAGACCACAGCGGCCTCTGGAAGCAGCGGTGGTGGTAAAGTGGACGCTGCTGCCGGCGGAGCAGGGACGACCTGTAAAGGTGAAGCTGTTAAGGGATAATGAGCTGCGTAGGTCGGTCACGTATCAGCTGCTGAATATGAGCCGCTGAGATCGTGAGCCCTCTTCATGGATTAATGTGACAACAGCACCGTCTGGGTACGATTCTCTAATCAGGGCTGACGGTTAAATACAGTCGTGGTTTTATAAGCGATGCCTGAAGTTGATCCAAACCAGCCACCGTCCATTAACTAATACAACACCAGGACCCAGTGGGAGTGGATGGTCAGTGACCAGTTCAAACAAGGGTCAGAATTCATACTCTGAGTGGAAAGTTTTACAGTTTGCAAAAGTTGCTTTACAACCACAAACGTAGTAGAAGTTCTATTTGTGAACATCACTTATAAGTGCACACTCTTATTTATTATGATTTGTATATACGTCATCTTCCTGTCATCTGTGACCTGCTGACCTGGGGCTATTTATAAGATATTCACTGAAACACATGATCACTCACATGTATATTTATTCACATGTGTTTATAGAGTGAACTCATGTTTTATGCACACGCAGTGATGATTCATCTTAAATCACGTTAAGAGATTTTGCATCATGGTTTCTTCTCCTTTTGAGAATCGTCACTCGGCCGCTGTGTGACCACGACCACTGGAGAACTATGAAGTTTAGTTTTACATCACAGCGATTCGTTATCGAGGAGCTGATCTGAATCTGTTGTGTCCTCCTGCATAGATTTACCTACTAATGAGAACAGTGAGCGACTCTGGGTCCTGTGAGCGTGGCTCCTTGTTTCTCTGATCTCTGGACGTTAAAGTCAGGTTGATTATCTGCCAGAGACCAATAATGCAAAGAGGTTTAACTCGGCTCAGATTGATTTGTACCTGTGATGAAACCAGCTCAGCAGCATACAACACATGTTTTAAAGCCACACTGTTCTGGGATCTGCTGGACCGGACTGTGTCGTGTGTTACCTGCTGCTTGTTGTTCCTGTGCCAGCCTGCAGGATTACATCTGATCCAACCAGAAACACCTTGTTAACATATTTAGACGACACACTGTCTTTACTTGTGTTGATGAAAGGCTCGGCTGCCTCCCAGCAGGAGTGAAGGGCCTGGCAGGGGAACCGGATCAGAGGCCCACACTGCTGACAGATCTGGCACCAACACGACACGTGAGATGTGCGGACGCTGTGATTCCTCCAGCATCTGGATCTGAAACAGCTGGAGGGGGTTGAGTGGACGGTAGCGATGTGGGACTTGGCAAATCGATTCAGCTTCAACTTTCACTCCAGCATCCATCTTGTAAGGGATTGCAGATAAGGCCGGTGTGTGTGTGATGGTCGGTTTGTTTGGCTCGAATTAGAAAAAGGCAGATCTGTGTAGTGTGTTTGTGTGTCTGCCGTGCAGCCTCTCTGTCAGGTGGAGATAAAACCCGTCTCCGGTGGATTGATGGATGAGGTGTGAGGTCATTTCTCGTCTCTTTGAGCTGAAATAACTAACGGGAGTAACCAGAGAGGGAAAGTGACGAGAGCGCGGCAGCCCTGTCATCACACAATAAAAGAACAAGTCAATCCAAACACCGTGGAAATAAACAAACCGCGGCGAGGGAGCTTGAGTGGCAACGGTCTGAAAACCAAAAACCACAACCTGATGTCAAGAGGTCAAGAAAACAGGATTCATAAAGATGATTCTGTATTTTGAAATAATCTGGTTTCATCTTTCACACAGAACAATAGAATAATCTTGGAAAATTCATTTTAAAAAGCCATTTGTTTGGTCATTTTTTGACTCACAACTGCTGTGATGATTTATTGAATCCTCAGATTAATGTGTGTTCTTTATTAGTTTATAATAAATGTCAAGGTAGTAAAAGAAAAAACTGAGTGAAGCAGAGATAAAATCAACAGGACTGAAGAAACGCAGCTGATTGTTTCAGTTGAGAAAACGGAGCTGCTGAATGTTTGTCATTTATTACTAACATGTCATCAATCTTCTGGTTTCCAATCAACTCACAATTTAATGAGTCAGTTGTTTCTGCTGATTAGGCACAGACGCCGAGAAACAACAAGGAGAACTTGTGTTGAATCAGAGGCTTTTAAACAAATGTCATGAATAACTACTTGACTCTGATTGGTTTGTCGACGGCGTCTGACGTGGGCGTGTTGTCAGTTGGTGGTGGGGGGGGGGGGTAGTCTTTCTGTTTTTGAGTGCTAAGTGGTTCATGTGGTTGCCATGGTAACATTATTACGATATCATTATTTTTGGAGACCAGCATCTAAAGACAGACGAGGCTGAGACATGTTGGGTTTGATGTCTTTAGTGCTTCTCCACCTACACGTACCTCCACAGGCCCGGGCTCCTCGGGGGTTCCCACTCACATCTGTGATAACTGAGGTAAATGAGGCGGCGGCAGGGAAGTGGGTTCAGCAGGCGTCTCAGTCACACCACACGCTGACGGAGAGGAGTTTGTTCTCCCAGTCACTGAGGGAGACGGAAGATTTGAATCACAATTAATTCTGAGGGATGTGAAGAAGCGACGCTCTCCCCTTGTGCAAGGTCCCAAAAGCCCATTTTCCAGATTAACTGCAGAGTGACTGTTCTTTAACAACTTCATTTCAGCTGTGTCATCAGTATTTCTTTTCAAAGAGCGGATAAAGTAGCTCCTCACCTCTTTTATTTGTTAGATGAAACTTAATAAAGATGGACTCGCCGACCTGAACTTACCTCTGGACGTGTGTTGTCTTGGATGTTCTTGGTTTAATAAGCGTGACTTTGGAAACTTTAGTTTTTCGATGACGCGGTGGATTCGGAGCTGGAGCGAACAGATGAGATAATCCCACCACGATTCAGATGTGAAGAAGATAAACCGCCGTGTCCACTTTGCCCGCGGCTCGTCGGGTTTGTGTTTACACGATCATCGGTGGGAACGACGCGCCGTTACGCTCACCTCAGAAAATGAGATGAGAGTGATTGCGTCTTGAAGAATACATAGCGAGCGAGAATGACCTCGCTGCTTAGCCGCCGCCGTTTAGCAGGAAAGCGCTTCCAATTATCCCGAACATGCCCCGCTGGTTAAACTGAGCAATTATCAGCGAGATGGAGTCATCACCTCGCGAGGCTCGGAGGGTGCGGCCCTCGTCTTTCGGTGCCTCTCCTGATTTATGAACCTCTCAGCGGCAGTGGAAGCAAACAGTAGAAGTCAGCTTTCATGAATCACTGGGACTAGAGGAGCGCTGGTTTCACCGCAGCGCAGTTTAAAAGTGATTTATTCAGACTGGCCTTTATACACAGCATAACAATACCTTCCATTACTTACACACAGAGACGACGCAGAGACCTGGAGACAGAGTCACGACGATAAAACTGCACAGCGGGGCTTCGGCGGCCATGTTCGGCCAACGTGACTGTTAGGTCGACCTCAGTGAATCACAGGAGAAGTTTCCTAACACAAGGTTTCATATGAGAAAGTCTGTTTGGACCCAAACCATCGTTTTGAGCAGTGTCGTCTCCTAAACTGCGACTGAAATGAAACATAAGGAGATAATCGCTCAACGTTCTCCTCATACTCAGTCAAGTCGCTCCTCATTTCACACTCACAGATATCAGTCCTGTATATTTGTCCCTGGGCACCAGGTGAGTTCTTCACAGACCCACATCACATCCTGACACTTAGTGTTTGTGGTAATTCGTCCAGTAATTTTTGCGTAATGCTGCTAAATAACAGACAAACACAAGCAGAGGAAAATCAAACCTCCTGGGCGAAGGTATTAATAAAAAGTACATCTTATAACATGTCATTTCCGATGTTTGCTTTGGGATTGAACCTCCGTCTCCTGGGTGAGGTCCAGTGTCCTCTGACGTCCTGAACCTCTCCTTCTGGAAAGAGGTGAATCATAAACATGTGTTGGACATCAGCATCTTCTGCTGCTCATGTGAACACACTGTATGAAATCTGTAATGAAAACACAGCTGGTGGTAGAATCAGCTGTTTGGGTTTAATTGAATTCACTTATCTTCATTCACCCATGATGCACGACAGATTCGATCCTATAAGGAATTCATGAGCAGGAAGCTTTGTGATGCTGATTTAAGAGGATTTAGTTTTCTTATAAAAGCCTAAAAACATAACTGATTCATTATTAGATGGACAAAGTAATTTACAATCAATTACCTTGATAACCAACTATTATAATACTTTCAAATTAAACATCTGGATTAGTCTGCTGCTGCAGGGGTTAGCTTAGATGCTGCTGCAGCTAACATTCGAGCAGGAGACACTTTCTTCATCAGATGATCAGACACTGAAACTCTTCACAGTAGAAATGTGTCACTCACTCAGCTGCAGTGATTGACAGATGGTTCATCCAATCACCTGCCACGTTCCTTTTTATAAACTCACGCCCTTTTCCAACAGATGGTTAAAGAACATCTGTCACATCTTTGATGAATCAGTTAATGGAGACTGAGCAGATGAGTCAGTGATGAAATGACCACGAGAGGCGGAGTCAGGACTGAGGTTCAGATCGTAGAGCTGGAGGTTTCTACAGCGTGTGACCTCCCAGTGACCTCCCAGTGACCTCCCAGTGACCTCCCAGTGACCTCTGTATGTACGGATGGTTTCAGTCCAATAATAGTCACAGCTTCAAACCATGACATCATCATCACAGTAGTGACGCCTACACAGAACCAACACTCGGTGAGAGACACTGCTCCCGGCATCGAACCTTTCAGCTCCTTTACTATTCTGTCTGTCGTCTTTATCGTCTCACCCTCTGTCTCTCTGTCTCCCTCTGTCTCTCTCTGTCTCTCTGTCTCCCTCTGTCTCCCTCTGTCTCCCTCTGTCTCTCTGTCTCCCTCTGTCTCCCTCTCACCCTCTCAAAGTGAATTCAGTCCTCGTCTCTTCTCCCCGTCTCAAACTCCAGCCTCTGGTTCTAGTGTTTATGTGGCTGGAGGAGAAGCAGCTGAAAACAGTGATTAGATCAAACTCTCAGGAACCAAACGAGGAGCTTCTCTCGCCCTCGATCTTGAAAACAAGATGAAAACAAAATGGTGCGAGTGGCGTAAACACCTCTTTCTCCATTTAAGTCTCCACAGCAGGAGCAGCTCAGGTTTAAGTGAACATGGCTCTTCAGGTGAGGAGCGATGAAAAGGCTTCTGCTGATCTGTGAATGTTGATGTGGGAGCATGAGGAGGAAGAAGAGACTGAGACTGTCACGTTACCACTCAACCAAACACTGCACATGTATTATATATTCTATAAAACCAAGGGGCAGAAGAACTGGACACAAAGGACATCAGTGTTCCACACGATTCATCAGCACTTCATTTTATATATTGAGTTTGTTACCTTTTGGTTATATTTGGCAGAATCAGGCAGTTTTCAGTCTAATAGATTTAAATTGTGCTCAGTTATTTCTGTTCTGAGAGTTTTCTTCTTTGAGTCAGAATATAAATGTAATAAAGTGGGAAAGGAGTTGTTAGCAGCGTCCCGAGTGCACAGCGGGCTGGATACAGGAGGAAGATGATTGCTGTGAAAACGACCTCTTCCTCTTTCCTCTTCTATGGATCTCTCTCATCTGTTTCTTTATCTCTCTCTCCCCTCTCTCTTCTCCTCTCCCCCTGGACTTCTCTCGCTCCAGGAACTCCCCTCTTCAATTAAATGAGCTGCTCATTAGCAAAGCAAAGAGGAGCCGACCAGCCGACCTCCTGCAGCCAGTTCTCTGAGCTCTCCTCCTCTTTCCCAGATCTCTCTTTTCCCCACACTTACACCACTTCGTTTACACGATGATCCCACTCCAGCCACTAAACAGGTCACGGATATTACTAGAAAGTGATAAGTGGTGTTGATGAATATTGCTGACTCTGTTTATTACTTGATTATTTCATGGATGATAGTTTGTTATTTGGAGGAAAACATTGATTTCAGTCAGTGTTTCATTTCCTCTCGAGCTGCAGCCGAGGGTTTGTACCTTTTCTCTCTTATCAACTAAAATAATACATATTTTTCTAAACGTACATGTTCATGAAATGTGCTCATCACAGATGATAGATTCTTTTTTCCAGTCACAAAGATATGGGAAATTCAAAAAGGAGAAAAGCAACAAATCCTGATGTTTATAAAATGAAACCAGAGAAACATGTTACATTTTGTAAAAGGATAATTTATTAATTGTCGACCTTTGACCTCAGGATAAACCTGACACTTGTGTAAACACACGTCAGGTTTTCCCTGCGCTGTGCAGACGGAGCTGGAGTCGACCCGATGTGGGCGGATGCATCGCTCAGCCTGAAGAGAAGCACCGGTGCACTTCAATATAAATATGATCCATGTCTCTGTATGTAAACACACAGAGAGCGTTGAGCCGAAGCCTGACACGTGTTTGTAATTGTGTCACAGCTTTTGTATTATAGTTAGAATGTGTGTGTACATGTGGAGTGGTGTCAAGTATGATGTGTTATAAAACACTGCAGGGTTCAGCTTTAAAGGTAAAAGACATAACGACTGATATATTATATTACCATGTTATTTAGCCATGTTACCCAGCTCTATGTTTTATTAAATACCTTCACAGTATATTTGCACAGATATGTTGTGCATGTGAGTCATGTGAAAATATTAAAATATGATATAAATATTCATGATCGTGTGGGGAGACTTTCCAAGTGGATTTTGATTTGCTTTGAGCTGGTTACAGTGAAAACAGATGAAAATGAGCCTGTAAACTGACTCTGGCTCCTTTTCAGTGTTTCATCTGTTGATCAATGAGAATTGTTGAACACAATAAAACAGGTGATGCTTCTTTATGTGTATTAATGTTGATGAACGATACAACAGAAGCTGTGCAGCTGTAGCTCAGATAGAAGCAAAGTGAGAGAACTCTGCGGTTTAGAGGAGGAAGGAGGAAGTGAACAGATTAAAACACACTAAGCATCGGAACATGATAACAACAACACCTGGGTGATTTAATGACATCACTAATGATGATTCCACATTGTCCTGCAGTGACGTCCCTCAGGCAGCTGCTGTGCTGATGGACGTCCTCTGTCCTCTTCGTCTCCTGAGTGCTGAGATGTTTACACGAGTGCTTCGTGTTTCGGCCTCAGCAGGACGTCTCACACACACAATGACTGACACCTTTCAGTGGGAAGGGAATTAAAAACACATGAATCCTGACTTATAGATCTTAAACACACAGAAGCTCAGCTGCAGGTTTTCTACTTCACTCCGGATAGTGATTTTATTTCTGCACTGAAAAACACGACATTTTGAAAAAGCATAGATGTTTTGTATTTATCGACCAGTTGTACTCGGGGGGTTCTACTGGTGACCTCCCCTCGTCTTCGTCTTCCTCTTCCTCTGCAGCTTGTTTACCTCCGTCAGCTGCTGTAGATAAATATGCTCAGAACTTCAGGTTCCTTGTTGTGTTGCGTCTCTTCGTACGTTAAGTGGGTCGAGGAAAGGTTGTTGGGTCAGCGAAAAGCCGCAATTAAAAATCAATGGTGTGTTTGCGTGTTGAACGTTTGTTTGTGTCGTGTTTCACCGTGAACTTCATCCTGCGATTTAACCTTCAAATCAGTTATTGTACAACATCAGTGTTTCTATTTGCTTTGGAAAAATAAGAGGCTGTGTGGTTTTCTGCTGCTGTCGTCTCCAGAGAGATGAGTCAACACACACACAGACACAGACACACAGACACACACTACTAAATATAAACAAATACTACTACACTTACGCTACACACACACACATACACATACACACACACACTACTACAGAACTACACTTACTCTACACACACTCCTTTGCAGTTGATATGACAACCGTTTCCAAGGAGACGGAGCAACTGCTTCGTGTGGGAGCCGCCTGTTGGTTCATCTCACTGTGTGTGTGTGTGTGTGTGTGTGTGTGTGTGTGTGTGTGTGTGTGTGTGTGTGTGTGTGTGTGTGTGTGTGTGTGTGTGTGTGTGTGTGTGTGTGTGTGTGTGTGTGTGTGTGTGTTGACAGCTGGATGAACACAAGTTGACACCATCTCACTGAGACAGTCTCTCCAGGTTCAGTCCAGATCCTCATTTAACAGTGTTAATATGTGTAAATGTGTTTTTCTCGTCATCAGCTGCTGCATGATGAGTTATTTCAATTAAAGAATATTCAACGTTAATAAAATGTTTAGTTTCTCTCACAGACACACAACAACACCAATCTCTGGACTCGTGTTCCAGCTTCTGTTCCTGTGGCCGAGGTGTCTCTCTGGTCTGAATGTGGGCGACATGCAGACGTCTGGGTTCTTCTGTGAGCTTTGAATATTTCACTCAGAAGCTTTTAGGCCCAAAACCAGTTTCCAGATGTTTCTCAGCTGCTGGTTCTCCGGCTCTGCCGAGGTTTGATCAGAACTCCACAAGCTGCGGACATGAAGCATAAATCCTGTGTGGTGTAGATACAGTTTGAACCAACACACCCTGACTCCTGCACCTTCCGCTTCCAGCCTCCTTCTCTGGGAGCCATGTCAGACCTCCTGGAATTAGTGTAGCCACTTTGTCTACTAGTGTGAATAGAATTAAAGTCTCAGTGTGTCGGCGGTTCCCCCCCGCTCGCTCTGAATCTCATTGTCTTCAGAGGGAGGGAGGATTTATTTCAGCGAGGTGGTAATCCGCCGCTCAAGGAGAAGCAGAAGTTGTTTTCCAGCACTTTGGGGACCCTCCTCAGGGCAGCACACGGCTGATGGAGAGGGGGTGTGTGGGGTTTGTGTTTCTGTTTGGATGAAGTTGGATTTAGTCTGCGAGTGGGAACAGAACTTGATCTCCCAGCAGACGTTGACCAGAGCGCCGCCGCCGTGAGACGGGCCGGATGTGCTCCACCCGGCCAACACACACAACCCACACACTTCTGTGTCTTTGTTTTCCAGACTCCCCCTCACACCCAATCATTTATAATTTATTTCCCATCTTGTTGAATAATAATTTAATTGGTTGAGCAAATGAAATGGATAGAGACACAGCAGAGGTCAGAGTGGAGAAGGAAGAACATCTGTAAACTTAAAACTTAGCGAGCAGGAGATGAATCTGTTTCCATGTGAACTCCAAAACTAAAACCACGTCCTGAGTGATTCAAAGAGCCTTTGGGAGTCTTAAAGAAGCATCGTTAATAAATCATGACCTGTGGCCTCGTAATAAGGAATCCTTCAGCTTTAATGAAACATTTATTAATTATAAACAGCTTTGACGAGGGAGGCGTCATGATTCTGTGTTTATGTTCAACAGATCGTTTCCTCATTAATGATTAAATTAACATTTGAAGGTTGAATCAGAAATGAAGGAATGAAAGAACTGATGGATTTACTTCAGCAGCGAAACACACATTAGTGTTTTATTATCACACATCATCGATTAAACAGTGAATCAGATGGAGAAGCAGCTTTTCTGGTGATAAGAATCGATCGATTCCTGTTTTATTGGTGAAGTTGATCAGAGGTTTTAGGTCGTGGAGCGTTCACTGATTCAGAGGAAATATTATAATAATGATTTTTAAATCTGCTGGATCCACTTTGAATTATTTGCTGAGAAATAAGTGAAAATTCAAACCTTCTTAATCACAAGACTCCTGAACCGTGTCCGGTCCAGATCCTCTCGTCCAGGTTCCAGCGTTTGACCGAGTCTGACGGGAACCAGTTGAAACTTTCATTTATTTATGATCAGAACAAACTGAAAAGTCTGAAGTTCTGAACCAGCCAAGGTGTGAAAGACTCTTTCTTCTTCTTGATAATGTGGCTTCACACACTTCCCACTATTCAGCAGGTTCTTTTGCAACTTACAGTAAATCTCAAAGTGATTCTGCATCCTGTCGGTTCTGGTGAATTTCATTTCACAGGTGGAAGTTTAAAGTCACATCTTGCAGAGTTTAGCTTTAATCCTCCGGCTGCTCCGTTCTCTCTCTTCTCTCCTCCTGAGATGAAACACCTCCTCACCCCGTGAGTCCAAATAGAGAAATCATTTCATATAGATCCTTCGTATATGATCTCATCTGCTCTTTGTACCTAAACTTCCCGTCTCCGTGTTTGTTGTGAGTTAAACGGCGTCGTCTTTGCTCAGCGACGGCGACGACGGTTCCTCGATTCGTTCTCCAAACAGTTTCCCTCTGCTCCTGAACACTTTCCTCATGATGCTGCTTTGCTCTAATTGGCTGTCAGGCTCACTTTTCAGGTGTGTGTGTAAGCATGTGTGTGTGTGTGTGTGTGTGTGTGTGTGTGTGTGTGTGTGTGTGTGTGTGTGTGTGTGTGTGTGTGTGTGTGTGTGTGTGTGTGTGTGTGTGTGTGTGTGTGTGTGTGCACTGCTTTGGCTGCTGTGGATGCAGGTTATACAGGTTTTTAAAATTCAAATGCAGTTTCTGAGATACATGACTTCTTAGACTGCAGCCAGCTACACTTCAGAGCTTTAGCACACACACACACACACACACACACACACACACACACACACACACACACACACACACACACACACACACACATGCTTACACACTATTCCCCTCATGTTCCCTGCAGGCTGCCAGTGATCAGAGATTCCAGGAGTTGACTCCGTAGAGACTGAGTTCAAATGCAGCTGGTGTCTCTATCTCGCTCCCATGCACACACACACACACACACACACACACACACACACACACACACACACACACACACACACAGGTCTAAAAGTGATGGCAGCACTGCCGAGCATTTAATTAGTTCTTGTGGACTTGTCCCTGCTTGTTCTTTTGATCAATTAGATCATCCATTCTCAGGTTCACACACGTGAGGATGTGAGAGTTCACATCAGAACTCACAGTTAAACTCTGACAGATCTAGAAGATACTTTATTAACTTGACGGCTCTGAAAACTGAAATATCTGGAAAATATGCACCTGAAAGATTTAAGGTCTAATAAACAGAAACATGTCCACTCATGGGATGTGTAGATATTTACATTTATTAAACTAAATCCACCTCCAGGAATCGATTTGGCTTCATGGTTCTTCCTCTTCATTAAATACTTCTCATTCTGTGCATTAGCCCTTATCTTAAGCTGCTTTTACCCTGAACCCTGAAACCGAAGCTCAAACATCCCTTAGCAGACCCACCTCCGTCATGTTCTCATTTCAACCTCAGAGGTAATTCTTCATCAGCCGCTGCAGATATTGTCTCGTATCAATCATCTCCAACGTGCTCTGCTCCGCTGCCAGCTGTCGTCCTGCCAGACGCCGCTTTGTTACAAAAAAAAACTGAAATTAAATATAAGCTCTTCAAATCCACACAAAACAATTTCGCTGCTCGGCTCCTGTTTTCATCGCTGCTCAGGATTACTGTGATTTATTGTATAAATATCAAACATTGTTTTTTTATTGTTCTTTTAATTCCATTTGGTTGGTAGAGCTTTATTGGCAACGACGACCCGGAGACAAACTGCCAAAGCATGAAAAGTGTGTTGTTCCATTTCATTTTCATGATTCCTCCGTGTGTGTGTGTGTGTGTGTGTGTGTGTGTGTGTGTGTGTGTGTGTGTGTGTGTGTGTGTGTGTGTGTGTGTGTGTGCTCGGAGACATGCACACATGTGGGGGGGGATTTTAATTTGACTTCATTTTCTTACATAATACAGATTTGATATTTATAACGACACAAGGACCTTAAGTGTCGTCTCACAAAGTTACAAATTAAAATCTATTTCACTGATTCTTTAATTACGTTGGTTCTTACTCTGATTTCCTTTCAAACCTTGTGTCTTTTAATTCTATATTCAGAAGAAAAGTACAATTATTATCTTGCCTCTGAACATCCAGTGTCCAAACAGAAAACCTTTGAAGAAAGACTCATTAAGATGTTTTTAATTAAACTTAAGATATTTCCCTCTCTTCTAGTTAAAGGTTAATGGACAAAACCTCCTGAACCTAAATAACTAAACTTGCCTTCACCGGTCACTTCCCTGTTGACTGATGTCGTTAGAATTCAGTCCAGACTCTAATTATCTGGCACTTTTCCTTCGGCCGTGTTTGTATTCACCTCTGCTCTTGTTTTCATTTTTATTCTAAACCAAGCTCATTAGCGCTGGGCTGCAGAAGTCCTTCAGATGTGAGGTTAATGAGACGACGAGGTCCACCTCGGACTCGTCCTGTTTACTCAGCACTTTTCCAACAAAGTGGGAACATGCAGGAGCCGAGTGACGCAGAACTATCCTCTGGATCCGATGAGGACGGCTCCTGGGAGCTGTCAGGATCCAGAGTCTGAAACTGACCTCCTCTTCACCCGGGGGGGGGGGGGTTACAGTGGAAGGATCTTCTGCTCGTGTGGATCTGTTTCAAGGAGTCTGTCAAACCGAGTCAGCCGCAGGGCGTCGGTGCAGCGGGACGAGGACGGAGAAACACAGGATGGTTTATAAAGAGGATTCAGTTCCTGCAGCGTCAGCATTAAAAGATGGAAAGATGGAGATGATGTTTCTTTCATAGTTCACTTTGTCTACGTTCCAGTTCCAGACGAGTCGTAGTTTAGCTCTCATGGGTTTTAGTCTAATCGAGAAGAGGAACAAGCTGTTGTGTTGTGGAGGTGGAACCGTGTGGATGTTGTGTTCTTGGAATTCTTCCATGTAGAAGAACAAAGAGATATCATTTAAAATGCTGCACTCAGAGAACATCCAGAAGTCAGA
>NC_047169.1:983316-985816 GCF_009819705.1 Hippoglossus hippoglossus | reverse complement strand
AGTTATTCATGTTCCGCTGTGTGTCACAGTTACGTGGTCATTACGTGCTGCTGCAGCTGGGACGGTTTCAAACACCAGGTTTTATACTGTTGCTGCATCGCCATGAACTCTGCAGTCAGAAACAAATTCAGAGGTTTGAATGCAGAAGACACAAAAAGCCAAAAGAATTGTTATTCCAGGAGTGAAACGCTGCTCTGCCTCAGTGTCTTCTTCTTCTTCTTCTTCCTATTCTTTATTTATTGTATATTGAGGCAGGAGGATTGTATTTCATTCTGCTCTCCTCTGTGGTGAGGAATGTTTACGCCGGCTTTTCTTTGTCTTTTCTCTGTTTCATTATTGCATTAAACATCTCGAGCAATTATCCAGATATTTATCAATTGACTGATCTTGAAATACATTTTACAACCGTATCGTGGGGAAGTGATCTTTTTGGTGCAGATCTAGTTCAATGGGTGCGTCCAGGAGTCTGGAGCCATATTAATAAACACTAATAAATCTCTGGGATCTATTAGTTTGTGAGACGGACACGAGTCGGATTGTTTGTCTCTTTCACAGACGTCATTGTCTCTTTTATTTTGATCCAAACAACACAAAGGAAGAATAGAAACTTTAAATCTGATGATTTGGAAAATCCCCACGACCTGTTGTTGATTCTCAAGTGGTTCATTAGAGTTTGTGTGTTTGTTGTTTGTGTTATAAGTTTAGTGTTTTTCATGATTGTGGAGAACAGGATGTTTCTCCTTCCGTCACCTCCTCTCGTGTGGAGTTGACTCGTCGCCCTGGTGACAACAGTCAGAAGGGTTGAACAGTAACGTTCCACTTCCACAGACACTTCACCTTGAAGGACGATACATGAGGCGTTTGGGAACCACTGGCGTCAACGTCTCGTCTTCTCGTCTTGAATCTTACTGATGACTTTGTGTTTTGTCCTCTTCTGGTGGAGATGCCATCTCCTGGTTTCAGGCTGGATTGATGAGAGAGGGGAGGCGGCACTTAAAGGGATAGTCTGCAGAAATTAATCTGGCAGCGAGCGTCAGAGGTGATGTCTTCACCTTGGGTGGAGGTGCATTATCTGGATGAAAAGCCAGGAGCGGCCGACAAGACTGATTAGGAGGGAACATCCTCCCTCTGTCCCTCTGTCCCTCTGTCCCTCTGTCCCTCGGTCCCTCTGTCTCTCTGTTCCTCTGTCCCTCGGTCCCTCTGTCCCTCGGTCCCTCTGTCCCTCTGTTCCTCTGTCCCTCTGTCCCTCTGTCCCTCGGTCCCTCTGTCTCTCTGTTCCTCTGTCCCTCTGTCCCTCTGTCCCTCGGTCCCTCTGTCTCTCTGTTCCTCTGTCCCTCTGTTCCTCTGTCCCTCTGTCCCTCTGTCCCTCTGTCTCTCTGTCCATCTGTCCCTCTGTCCCTCGGTCCCTCTGTCCCTCTGTCCCTCTTGTCTTTGTATTTTTCATATGTTGCGCTCGCTCCGTCCGTCTCTCTGTCCTCGTGTCCCTCGCTGGTCACACATCACCACCAATCACACATTTGACCTGTTAGAAACAACACAATTACCTTATATTAAACTAAACTAAATAAAGGAGCATACTAGTGAAAATATAATGTTTCTGAGTGTTTGTTGTGTTAATGAAGCAGCTGAAGAGTTTTTATTATAATTCAGATAATAACCCCCGGCTCTATCTGTGCTGATGAATCTTTAATTCGCCTCCTTTGGGTTAAACGTCGATACTCATTGGTCGAAGCCGACTCTCTCCCCTGAGCTCGGAGCTTCAGTCAATATCTAATCAATGGCTTCAGTAGAGTGTGTGCGGCCGGTGGGATGTTTTCATTTTAAAGCTGCAGCAGCGTGTGTGTGTGTGTGTGTGTGTGTGTCAGGAAGTATGACAGATCATTACCGTGGTTTACCAGCGCGGCCGACCACATGCACGCCGCTCGACGGGATCCGGCCTTTCACTCACAGCCAGACGTCTTCTCCTAATGTCACCACAGAGCGCTGATGAGTGCAGAGAGCTGGAGCCGTGTCCCTGCACCGTGGGGTCGTCAGTGTGTGTCCACAGCCGTCAGGTCACAACTCTCTATGATCAGTCGCACTAACGATACCATCAACTCTAAATGAGCAAATGTCAAGTGAGAAATCTACAGCAGGGTTTTAGTATGACTCTGTTATCAAGTAGTAAACTATGATAAAACGAATGGTCGTCACACCACAGAGCTACGTGCTTATCACAGACTATTTACCAAATGAACAAATCATCTCAGTCGCCCCCTGGTGGCTGACTGCAGTAGAGGTCATTAACCTCCTCCATGTCAGCAGATGGGACATGGACCAAACTAAACAGTCAAGGTGGACGTTAAATAATTGTTTTTCAAAGATGTTTCAGTCATTTCAGGTCGTTCTTATCTCTCTGATGTTTGTTCAAGTGTTTCTGATCAGTTTGGTTTGAATCAGTTATTAATGATATAAGAACAGGCTGAGACTCATGATTGACAGCTGACACTGACTCCTGACA
>NC_047169.1:970816-980816 GCF_009819705.1 Hippoglossus hippoglossus | reverse complement strand
TTTTAATCACTCCTCACAATCATTTTTTTCACTTCCTGTCAATCACCACATGTCAGTTTCTCTCTCTCCTGTCACGCACACGTTCACAAGTAATTTATTCACATTCAGACTTTTCCTCAGAAGAAATGAAATATTTCCCTCTGCAGTTAGTTGATTGAGAGACGACTGTGAATATCTTTGAGTTTATGGATTAAATGTATCTGGTAAAAAATTAAATAAATTTATGAACTGTTGAGAAATATAAAGTTTGTGTTTCTATATTTAGAAATCTGTTGGATCAGTATGTTTTTATTTAGTGAAATTTCGTGCATTAACTTAATTTAAACCCTATTTCAGTATTTTTATAATTCATTATGGTTTATTGACTTTCAGCTGAGGTTGTACAGATTTAAGAAATATGACGCACTTCTCCAGGAAATGACATCACAAGAAGAAAAAATACAAACATGGTCACTGGAGAAATATTGACTGCAGAGGTCCGAGGGTTAAAGGTCACCTGCAATGAGAAAATCTTTAAATACGACAAGTAAATGAATAAAAAACATGGAGATTTATCCCCATTCTGTGAGATTGTTCAGTAACATCTCCCTCTGATGTGAGACGGAGACGTTCCAGCCTGTTCAGTCGTTTCTTCTCCTGCAGAATCACTCCTGAGTCTCAACAACAAGTTTCTCCCCAGAATCTGGTTTTGTGTTTTTACCACAGAGGAAATTAGGATAATTACGATGAGGAGCCCATTTCGAGGCGACGTTAAATCACAGGTTGAGTTGGGTGTTTTGTTGCCGCTCTCTCTTCTCCTCTCCGGTTTGTGAAGCACTTCTTCAGATTGCTGCGGAACTCGAGCACCTCGATTCCGCTGAACACTTTTCTCAAAATGCTGGCGGTGATTCTACTGAATGGCTCAGTCAGAGAAAGTCGAGTTTCCATTAAACCCCTCCCTCTCATCTGTGTTCCCGAAAACGCTCCATTTTGTTGGTGATAATAAAAAATAAAAAAGTGGCGTTTTTCAGATTTTCAGTCATTCATGCAGGAAGATGAGTTTCTGTCTGCTTCTGTTTCTGCTCACGGATGAAAAGCACAGAAAGTGTGGCAGCACAAACAAAGAGTTATTAAACTCTGGATGCTGCGGAGGTCAGAGCTGCAGGTGAGGACTTGCCGGTGTCATTACGACGGAACCATTAGCAGGAGGAGTTAGCAGCGTGACCTCTCATTACCAAGATGGCTGCTGATTGTTCCGTGAAGGATAAGTAGCCATCAGAACTGGATTACTGCAGAAAAACCCAATTACAGCCCAGAGCCGCTCAGAAGCAGCGAGCACTGGGAGCCTTCTCCTCCACCTCCTTCTACTCCCCTGTTCTTCTCCTGGCGGGTCCCTTCATACGCTGCTGATGTAATTGAAAGAAACGTGCTTTTATGCATCTGCTGAGGTGGATGGGGCGAGCGAGGCCGGTACGTAAACAGAGAGGGAGAGAGAGGAGGAGGAGGAGGAGGAGGAGGAGGAGAGGATCCATTCATCATTTATTTATTAAAGCCTAACCTTTTACCAGACATCTGCGATAAAACACTACTATTAAAAAATAATTTGTTTGGAACACAGCGGTCATGCGGTGTGTGTGTGTGTGTGTGTGTGTGTGTGTGTGTGTGTGTGTGTGTGTGTGTCTCAGGGTCAGAGGTCCTCACTAGTATATCACCAGCTGCAGATAAAACCCTGTGTTTTTCTGTAATTGCAGCACTTTCTATAAGCGATCACTTTATCGCCGTGTTTCCCTCCAGCAGTGAGCGGGCGTTCAAGTCTTTATCTGAGAGAGAGAACTTTATTCTTTATGTGTGTAAGTGACTTTTAACACGAAGGACAGATGTGCTCTTCATTCTGTCTGAACTTCACTCAGAAATGTCATTAATTTTACTGACACGATTTGTTTTCAGTGACACGTTATTGATTTTATAGTGATTTCACTGTTGCTCCTCCACAAACTGTATCTAGTGTTATGAGAATGAGGGGGGGGGGGGGGGGGGGGGCAGTTCTTAGATCTAGGAGCTCGTCTCCCACACACAGTAACATCGACCCGTCTGTAGCAGTCACTGACCATCGATACCACCGGCAGAAATCACGCCTGAGTGGCCCATTAAAACGTCCATAAGATTTGAATGTCCTGTGACCTGCTCAGGCAGAAGCAGCTGCTCCTCTCAAGTTGGGCTCTGTTTGCCCTTGTTTCACTTCTGATTTGAATTCTTATACTTTTGAAGTCCCTCTTTTAAACGCTCTTCCAAAATATTATTTCAACCTTCTAGACTCTTCTAGACTCTATATTTGAAAATGTATTTTCAAATATTTAAAACAGGTCATTACAGTTTGAATATGTTAAACACAAATGTTTAAAAACTACTTCTGATGTCGACACAATGAAATGTGAAAGACGAACTTAGTTTTCAGTCACATTTTCAAAGAGACGTCATCTCCACGTGTGAATCCAGGAGCGAGGTCCATTAACTGAGGTTTGGAAAGATCTCAGACTCTTCTGAAGAGTGAGACCTGGATTCCGATCTGAAGGTTAAGTTCCTGTCGCCTCCGTCGTTCTGCCCATTTATCTCCTCACAGCTTTGATTACGTGTTTGCTTGGAAAGCCGTCGCAGCAGAGAGCTCTGCCTCTTTCATCTGCTCTTTAAATTGCTCTTAAAGTCGACTCCAGCTCTTCTTTGAGGAACCTGCAGAAACCTGGAACACTCGTCCTCTCTCCATCAACCTTCATAACCATCATCTTCTGCACACCATCCTGTCCTTCTTCCTGCTGCTCTTCCTTCATCTCTCCATCTCGTTCCCCAGATCCTCTTCTTTCATCCCTTGATTCCAGGGTCAGTGGGATTCTGTGTTCTCTGGGAGCAGATGAGGAGTCGGGGGGGGGGGGGGAGTGACTGGATGAGAACAGACAGTGTCTCTATCAGGATCTCTATTAACTTCTCGCTGACAAGATGGGCCTGAAATAATGAGACCAAGAGCTCCATGAGAACGGAGACGTGCACGCACTGAGCGTCCACTGTTCAATTACACGTCTGTTCGATTCCCTTCGTCTTGTTACTGTGAAATCTGAAGTGAAGACTCGTGATATCGGACTTTTCTTGCTTTTGTTAAGAAGTTCAAGCAGGAAAGTTGTAACATTAACTTTGCTGAGATCAGTGCTCAGCCCTGAATCAGCTGTGGTGCTCCATGCTAACGCGTTAGCTTCACCAGCACTGTTTCAGTGACGTAGAGCTTCATGCTAACACACAGTCATGGTTCTCCAGGGTCTGGAGCCTCCAGCTGCACATTTTCAACGTATCTCATTTGTTACTCAGTCGATTTTAGAAGGTTCAGTAGATTTCCTGTTTCCTGACGTGTGTGATCCTCAACGACTGGAGATGAAGTGAGGATCCTCCACTGTCACCAACTGAGAACTCAGCTCTGTGTCTTCATGTGGGAGGTTTGAGCAGAACAGAGTCTTTAGATGCAAAGATGGGATCGACACACACACACACACACACACACACACACACACACACACACACACACACACACACACACACACACACACACACACACACACACACTTGTACACCCCCTCTCAGCTCTTCAGCCTGTTGGTCTGTTAGAGCTAATTTCCATGCGTGGGAACAAAGCCTCATCATATCACATATCACTGCATGGACTCTTACATAATGACGCTCACACACACACACACAGACACACACACACACACACACACACACACACACTCACACACACACACACACTCACAGAGGCTTTATGTTCAAACATATAGAAACATGTAATTTGTGTAGCTGCTGTCAGTGAAACGTCAGGAGCTTCAAGGAGCTTTTCAACCCTGTGATTTTAAAGATTGTCGCCGCCTCTGTGTAATTTATGGTTTGGACGTATTTACAGCGAGCAGCTGTGATTGGTTGGCTTCAGGCCGATTCATGGTTCTGCATCGTAGCTACGCACTGGTCTGTGCTGTTGTGAGTATTCATAGTTGTTTCACTTTTGTTAAAGAACTGCAACGAAGAAAAGAAAGACGTCGGAGGAGATGGAAATGTGAGTCTACGAAGTGGACCAATCATAGCTCTTGTGGTCTGACTTGCCTCAATGTGTGATAACATTTTTGGGGAGGTGCACGTCAGGGTTCTGCGTAGCGTTCTGCGTAGGGTTCTGCGTAGGGTTCTGCGTGGGGTACGGAGTAGGGTACGGAGTAGGGTTCTGCGTGGGGTACGGAGTAGGGTACGGAGTAGGGTACGGAGTAGGGTACAGTGTAGGGTTCTGCGTGGGGTACGGAGTAGGGTTCTGCGTGGGGTACGGAGTAGGGTACAGTGTAGCGTACACGTCTACGCGTAGGCTGCGCCTGAGCGTAGACGTGTACGCGTAGGCTGCGCCTGAGCGTAGATTCGACCACAAACACCACCTGGACTCCAGCAGGTCCTTGTGAAAGTGTATAAAGTATAATGCATTTCACAGGAAAAAAGCGAAAGCTATGATTAAGGCCTTGAAGGTGTGTGTCTGTTCCTCATTTCAATCTCCAGTGCTCTTTACAAAAGCCTTTGAAGCCTGTAAAATAACAGAGTAATCATGCGGAGCACTTGAGCTGCAGTCAGTCAGGCCGCTGTCTTCATGAAACCACACAGCAGAACAGGAAGCGGAGGGTGTGGAGGGACGGCACTGACCTTTAACTTGTGATACAACGGAGCAGGAATTCAATCTTTAAATGACGGTTTGAAAGGAACACAAAAGCAACAGCCTCACTACTTTTCTGTGACTTCTAATCCCACCTGTGACTGGATTTAACTGGGAGATCTCCTCGTAGATGTGAACCTGACCGTGGACGGTTGTTTGTCTTTGTGTCTCACTCACCTCACACAATGTCAGCTGGGATTCGAACCCTCAGAGGATGAGCGGCAGAGTTAATGGTTGAACGTTTCTGAAACAAGGTTTTAGCTTCTTAGCTTTGAACTCGCTCTCTCCACCTGCCTCTAAAACATTTGTGTGTGACAGCTGTGAAACTAAACTCCACCGAACAGCGATAACTTCATCCGAGAGAATTTGTCTTTGCAGCTCATCCAGTTTCCTGTTTCCAGCTGTGAAGCAGCTGATCTTTGTCTTTTTCATCCCGTGGAACCAGTGTTTGTCTTTTACTGCGACAAGAAAATAACCGTTTGTCTTAATTCTGTGAAAGTGTCTCGTTGGCTGTGTGCGACCCGGAGGCTGCGGTGTCCAGACCCTGTTTGGAGATAAATGAGTATCTAGGATTACAGTGGACACTCACATTTGTTAGAGCTTTTCACTTTAAACAAGATGAAAAGCTCTTGGACAACCTGTACACGGCTTCTTTGATAGAGAAAAGCCTCCGTGACAAATTACCCCTGAATATCTTAATTTATACCAGTACGCACCTTTTAGGACTTCACTGTGGCGTCATCAATCAAAGTCAGTTTATTTACACACGTTCCATGTCCACTAAATCTTAAACTGAAGTGTACTCGAGCTGCACGGTTTTAAATCTCCAGCTTAATCTGCTGGTAAATTCTGTTTTTATGAGATAAATAGATGCTTGAGTTTTCTTCTCAAAGATCCGTGTGTGGTTAAAGCTGTTTGCTTCAGATGAAACTAAACATATTCTGTAATTCCACACATCATGGCTGAAAAAGGCCTTTTGGATGGAGCCTCAGTGGAGACATTTGAATGCATCCATTGTTTCCTGGTTTACATCCGATGAAGGTGTAAACGACAGAAGAAATGACATGTGCTTTCACTCTCCGTCCTCCCGCTCCCGCTCCGAACCTCAGGCCTTGTTTCTTCCAACCTTGAAAGTGTCTCTGCAGCTCCGTGCCAACACTTCTTTATGCCTCATCGTTAAACAGAAGGACAAACAGTGAGGGTGCACAGTGGACTCCATATAACCCAGATCCGACTCGGTGTGTTTAAAGATCACCGCCCCCTCTCTCTGCCGGTCCCGTCCCGCTCCGCTTTTAGCCCTCGGTGGGTTTATTTTGGGAGAGTAAATCGAAAGCCGAAAATCGAGTCTCAGCGCGTTTCCTCGTCTCCTCCCCGTCAGTTTTATAGAGCTGCAGACTAATAAAGCACAGAGGGCGCTGTGGGCCGAGGCCTGGAACACAGTCTGCTGCAAGACGTCTGCGTGGGAGGATGCTAATGCTGAAGATACTTCACATCCCAGGAAACAGGACATGATGCTCATTTAGTCAATTCTAAACCACAGGCTGCACCTCGGCTGCAGACTGCAGTGTGCTGCTCGGTGAGGACGACTGGTTTGTAGAGTCGAAGTCAAAGATTCTTCTACATCAAACTGTTTCTTTATGTGTAAAATAATAACATTTAATGCTGCAGCTGTTAAACTGAGAGAAAACAGCCCCAGACTGTTAACGCTGCTCTTCTCTGCTTATTCTTTGTGTTTTGTAACAGTAAATTGTTCATTTTTGTCCTAATCAACATCGTAAAATGTTGGTTTCCGCTCGCTATGTCTTTCAGATTTAGGGTTTTCTCCCATTTATCACTTTGTTGTGCACAAGCCTGTTTGTTTAGTGTTTCCAAAGTACCAAACTACAATATAGACCAAGAGAAGTTATTATAAATACTAGCGTAAAAATCTCTGCGACGCACAACAAAAACATTTTAACATAAATACTTTTCTAAATGTTTCTAACTGGACAAACTTACATGAAGCAGCTTACCCGTGTGTGAAGCGTTGTGGCGTGACGCGAGGAGCGAGAGCTCGGCTGCAGGTCCGTCACACAGAGGACGTCAGCTCTGGCCAATCACAGGCCTCTGTCAGCGGAAGCGACAGGCCTCGCCTGCAGGAGTAAACCTGAGCGAGTCATTAGCTGCACGTCCAGAACAATCTATCAAGACCCGCCTCACTAACGGGCTCAACAGACGCACACACCAGCAGCGCTGCACCTGAACACGCTGCTGCTCTTCTGCATTAGTGCATCAGAAGATCTCCAGGATTCAGTCTCGTTCATCAGAGGAACCGAAGAGCCGCTGCATCACGTGAGATCGCTGCTGAAACAAGTCCGACTCGTTCAGATCAGACTTCTACTGCAGCGGAGGAACGAGTGAAGGAGGAGGAGGGACACGAGGACGTAAAGAAAAGAGGAGCTGAAAAGAAGATGGAGACGAGTCCCCCCCCCCCCCTTCATCATATCGTCCTCTGACTCTCACAGACCTGTAATAAAGAGCTTCACACACACACGTACTGATGATCTCCCATCATGAGGCCATAAAGCCTAAGTGGGTGATGAATATTAGCTGAGTGATGCTTAACCCACACCGCCTCGCTGTTTAGCCTGTTGCCATGGTGATGGACCGGTCGCTCTAAAGTGAGGAGGGAGGAGGCAGGAGGGAGGAGGGAGGAGGGAGAAGGGAGGAGGGAGGAGGGAGGAGGCAGGAGGGAGGAGGGAGGAGGCAGGAGGGAGGAGGGAGGAGGGAGGAGGGAGGAGGCAGGAGGGAGGAGGGAGGAGGGAGGAGGCAGGAGGGAGGAGGGAGGAGGCAGGAGGGAGGAGGGAGGAGGCAGGAGGCAGGAGGGAGGAGGCAGGAGGGAGGAGTCAGGAGGCAGGAGGCAGGAGGGAGGAGGGAGGAGGCAGGAGGGAGGAGGGAGGAGGCAGGAGGGAGGAGGCAGGAGGCAGGAGGGAGGAGGCAGGAGGCAGGAGGCAGGAGGGAGGAGGGAGGAGGCAGGAGGGAGGAGGGAGGAGGCAGGAGGCAGGAGGGAGGAGGGAGGAGGCAGGAGGGAGGAGGGAGGAGGCAGGAGGGAGGAGGGAGGAGGCAGGAGGCAGGAGGCAGGAGGGAGGAGGCAGGAGGCAGGAGGCAGGAGGGAGGAGGCAGGAGGGAGGAGGGAGGAGGCAGGAGGCAGGAGGCAGGAGGGAGGAGGCAGGAGGCAGGAGGCAGGAGGGAGGAGGCAGGAGGGAGGAGGGAGGAGGCAGGAGGGAGGAGGGAGGAGGCAGGAGGCAGGAGGCAGGAGGGAGGAGGGAGGAGGCAGGAGGCAGGAGGCAGGAGGCAGGAGGGAGGAGGCAGGAGAAGGTACTTGAACTCTGGGAACATCAGGAGGCAGGAGGGAGGAGGGAGGAGGCAGGAGGGAGGAGGGAGGAGGCAGGAGGCAGGAGGCAGGAGGGAGGAGGGAGGAGGCAGGAGGCAGGAGGCAGGAGGGAGGAGGGAGGAGGCAGGAGGGAGGAGGGAGGAGGCAGGAGGCAGGAGGCAGGAGGGAGGAGGGAGGAGGCAGGAGGCAGGAGGCAGGAGGCAGGAGGGAGGAGGCAGGAGAAGGTACTTGAACTCTGGGAACATCAGTTAAAGGAGCTGAAAGTTCAGCTCGTTCTCGTTTAGTCTCACGTTTGTTTCTTGGAGAAGAAAAACAAAGTCCCCGACACTTTGCTTCCATCTGTTCAAACATAAAAACATAAAGACGTTAAATGAAACACAAGGCGTCAGAATATTTATTTTTATGTTCATCTTCCCTCCAGCTGTTCAGTTGTACTTTCTCATGTGGGTTTTATGTTGTAGGTTTTATCTCTGGAGAACATGGACGTTATGATTGTGTGTTTGTTTGTCTGCAGGATTAAGAAACAATCATCTCACACATTCCACTAAAAGAAAGAAGTCATTTGTTTCCTTTGAACACGTCACTCCTTTGTAAGGTCTTTGACATTTTAACTGATTTCCCAGAGAATAATAATTATAGAATAATAACAATAATTCGTCCCAACTCAGTTTCATAATGAAGCAAAACAATGTTTACACTCATAACAATATGAGAGATCACTAATTAGTGTTTTTCTGCTTCGTGGCTGCATTGTACAGCTGAACTATTTGCTCCATAACGTTTTACCGTCCTTGCAGACACTCAGAACTCAAAGCTTCAGCTGCAGTTGGACATGTACCGTCCGTGCACGTGCATACGCTTCCTTACTGCCGCCATAGATTGAATGAAGTCTGTGGGAAATGGTGACTGATATCTGAGTGTGTAGTTCGGTGCAGCTTGAGTGTTGTTGCTTTGTAACTTTGTGACATGGGAACAAAGTGAGAAGTCTTCTCTGGGCGTTTCGGTTGCTATAGAGACGACCTACTGCCTCAGCCGGTCCAAATCCAGATTCCAGTGTAATGTGGTGGAGTTGTGTCCCGTCCCGTCCCCACAGAGTCTGTTGTCAACACGTCTGGTGTCTGAGATGATCGGAGCAGACAAAATGTCTCCTGTAGATCGGCGTGAGGAACACAGGAGCCTCTGGGTGATGAATTTGAACATATATAGCAAAGTGCTGGGACGCCAGGATAACAGATGTGTTCCTCCTCTGGAGCAGCGGAGCCACAAGCTCAGAGAATCAATCCCTCCTCTTAAAGGTCAACAATAATTGCAAAAGCTGTGGAGGCACGAAGGCCTAATGAATGCTTAGAGAGCTTCATAACACATCACAGCGATTATACATCAAACCAGTGCCGGCCCAGGAGCCGCTTATCTGCCACTCGCTGCACACTCCCTGTGCAGCGTCACCGAGCCACCACATCATGGTAATTTTAACATTTACCGACGCCTCCTCCCTCCTAGTTCCTCTTCTTCTGCTCATTCTAAAGGTTGCATGACATGGCTGCTAATTCCTACATGAAGCTGGATGTGTGGCTGCAGCGTCACCGCTTTCAGTCATGTCTCATTGTCTCAGTCATGTCTCAGTCATGTCTCAGTCATGTCTCATACATGTCTCAGTCATGTCTCATACATGTCTCATTGTCTCATACATGTCTCAGTCATGTCTCATACATGTCTCATTGTCTCATTCATGTCTCAGTCATGTCTCAGTCATGTCTCATTGTCTCATTCATGTCTCATTCATGTCTCATTGTCTCATTCATGTCTCATTGTCTCATTCATGTCTCAGTCATGTCTCAGTCATGTCTCAGTCATGTCTCAGTCATGTCTCATACATGTCTCATACATGTCTCATACATGTCTCATTGTCTCATACATGTCTCAGT
>NC_047169.1:950816-965816 GCF_009819705.1 Hippoglossus hippoglossus | reverse complement strand
ACTGCGTCACTGGTTCAAACCCAGGGCACCTGGGCAGGATAAAGACTGTGTTGTGGGTAATGGAGCGAGATGATGGCTACTTACCGTCCATAAATACGCTGCTAGAGACAAAACACAGATGTTGTGGCAGAGTGGAGGGTCAGTGAAACCGCTCGGTGTGAAAGGACCAGGCATAAACTTTGATGGAGTTCTCCTTCTGACCTGCTGCTTATTTCAACAATAAAACCTGCAGTTAGTTTGATCTCGTCATAACTTTATAAAACCGTGTTTGTCACCAGAGGCAGTTAAACACTGCACTTGTTGTTCTTGTAAAGCACCATGTGATGGATGTGAGAGTCAGTGTAGATGTTTGAAGCCTCAGGGACGTCATGTTGGTTTGGGAGCTGCTGTTGGAAGAAGAACTTTGACATCTTGGTTTGTTGGAACCAGAAGTTACCACGTTTAGAGGAGAGTTCATTTACAACAGGAAAACATTTCACAGTTACGTCATGATCTGGCATTAGTTTATACTGACACACACACACACACACACACACACACACACACACACACACACACACACACACACACACACACACACACACACACACACACACACACACACACACACACACACACACACACACACACACACAGTCGGTCCTCTCCTTGTCTGTCCTCCTGAGGAGACGATTTATGAGCAGCAGCAACAGCAACGTCTCAGGCCATCGGATCATGAAGGTTTACTTTCTGTCAGGACACAGCTGCCCACACACACACACAAACACACAAACACACACACACACACACACACACACACACACACACACACACACACACACTCAGTGTGGAGGAAGAGGAGCAGCTTTTATTTGACTCTCGAGGGTTGTTTGATAGAAGTCATTGTCGATTCCTGCTGCAGCCTGATGGAACTGGATATTATGGCTGTGTGTGTGTGTGAGTGTGTGTGTCCGTGTGTGTGTGTGTGTCCGTGTGTGTGTCTGCCTCTGGCTCTGCACACTGGTATTTGTTCTCCAGCTCTGTTGTGTATCTGTATGTGCAGATTTGTGCAGAGGGAAATTACGATGCATGCTCACATCTGCTCTGCTGCAGGTGAGAGATTGCACTTTCTTCTTCTGGTGTTTAGTCCCAGTGGAGCTGGAGAACACCGGCGATGAGCTCCGAGGACATTTGTCAACTTTGTGGTTGTGACGAAGTCAGTGAACGTGTCTTGTGGGCGATAGTGAAGATCCACAGTTACTTTTGAAAACAACTAACAGGCAGAATCTGGACCAGTTTCTGTTTGGGCTGTGGGAAATATTCTTATATTTTCTTTTAATTGTTGTGTTTGCTGCGTATTCAGCCTGAAGGAATCGAATACTTCATTTTCTATCGATTTATTATGACCACGTTCCTTTTACAAAGATATTGCAATACTGAACGTCCCTGTGGCTCAGGAGGTAGAGCGGGTGGACCACCAAACAGAAGGGTGGCGGTTAGCAGATCCCAGTGCAGGCGGCGTGTGATTGAGTGAAAGTGCCGCACACAGATGTACTGAGTGTGTGTGGATGGTGAAACTGTTCTGTGAAGAGCTTTGTGCTCAGACATAATGAAACGTGTTGATCAGAGCTTGAACCAGAAGAAGACGAGCAGCTGAGGAGCTGAAGCTGAGAAGCCTCCGTCCACCGCTGCTCCTCCGAGGTCGTCCTCCAGGAGAACACCCTGAGGTCGGGTCAGACTCCAGACTCTCTCTCTGTCTCTCTCTGTCTCTCTCTCTCTCTCTCTCTCTCTCTCTCTCTCTCTCTCTCTCTCCCCCCCCCCCCCTCTCCGTCATGCTCTCTCTGTCAGCTGAATGCTGGAGAGCTGTTCAGGGAGACACTGAAGCTGAGGCGAGCTGAGGTCAAGATGCTGTGAGATGCTCTAAGTTCTCTCCGGGGACGCGTGTTGTGGCTGCGCAGGAATCCGACTGAAACACAGAACCTGGAGCTCAGTGGTTTCACGCCTCGGAGGAAGAGGAAGAGGAAGAGGAAGAGGAAGAGGAAGAGGAAGACGAGGCCGAGCATCAACTCGTCTCTAGCCTGGTCCGACCCGTTAGTCTGACACGTCTGTGGTTAGAGAATCCCCGAGAGGAGAGGTTCAGTCCTTTGTGTTCCTCCACAGCTCTGGTTTGCATAATGATAAACTTTCTTAATCTGCTCAACAAAAGCTTGTGAGCGCGTCGAGCTGCAGCGTCGTAGCCGCTGAGCTGCAGCTCGCTCTGAGAGATCATCATTACTGGAAGCTGCATGTTTATCTTTGGATTTCTGAGGATTTAATAAGCGGGGAGGTGTGTCGCTCCTCCAGGAAGAGCGCTGCCGTTAGTTCTACTGTTGTCAGTGTTGAATGCTGCTTTAGTCGTCTGTGTATTCACTCGTATCTCTGAGTTGAGCAGGTGAACTCAGGCACCGCAGGAAAATTACACATGTTTCCTGGAGTGGAGCTGGAATTAAAACGAAATCCAGGTGATCCTGTGCTTTATCCACAGCTTCAGTAAGAGTCACATGGAGAGCGAGAACTTTCCCACGTCACAGGTCACATGTCTCCTCATCTTTTAACACCATTTAAATGTATTTTCAACGTCTTTAATCAGGTGTCACGGCCACGACACTGTTTCTGTTACTAATCAGATTCTGGATGAGGAACAACAATGAAATTCAGTGGAAAACTAAATCTCTGTTGAACCTCTGACTGACGTTAATCATAAATAATGACGACACATTGTTCCTGTTTTAATTTTCACAACTCATCAGCGTTATCTTTTAATTAATTTCATTCCATCAGCACCAATAGATTCAGATGCATAAAGCGAACGCTCCCTGTTCACTTGATGTTCTGCTATAAAGCAGCTGATGAAATCTACTCTTCCATAGTTATTGTCTAAAATCTCCATTTTGAATCCTCCTCCCTGGTAATATATTCTCTGCATGGACACGGGCACAATTACACTAACGGGTTCAAGCCTCACCGACTCCTCAGTGTCTGAATATCTAAATAAAAGTTCTTTGTAAAATGAGATTTTGATCGTCCTGTGGAAGCCGTAGTTTAGTGAGTGAGCTGTGACCTTTGTTTTATTACTGCCGCTCCTCTTGTAAGTCACTCTGAGTGCACTCGCTGCAGAACAACACAAATGTCATGTCTGCCAGTGTAACACATTGGTTCAGGTCTGCTGAAAAGAAGGAACACAAAAATACACAACCAGCCGATCCCAGATCGAAGATGAAGACGCATAAGGTCATTCTCACAGTTTGAAATTATTCAGAATCACAGACTTTATCGAAGTTCCTCTGACGGAGGATCTGAAGCATCCTGAAGGATTTTAACTTTCTGTTTGACTGATTGTTATGTGGGGCAGCGGAGGAGGACGAGTTCACGTGGAGGACAGATTGTCCCTCGTCTGATAAGATCTCCTCTCGCACACGAGTGTCAGGGGAGTCGTGATTTCTCAGCGTCTGAACTCGGCCTGTCGAGGAACGGCCGGCTGGTCGTCTGTCGATAAGCCGACGAGGAGGAGACGTGGAGCTTCACTGCTCTTTTCATCTCGTCCTCCTGCTTCTCTCCATTTCAGCTCCTTCTTTATCCTCCACCATCTTCACGTCTTTTCACTTTCTTTCAGTCAGACTGATCAGAAACGAGATTTTCCTGAAGGCCGAAAAGCTGAATTTAAAAAATAAATAAAACCTTTACTACATTATTTGTTTCATTTAAATTCACAAGGAAGCAATCAGTGCTGCACACAGGGACACTTGTTTTCTTAATTATGTTTTACACTTACTCCTGAGAACAAACTGTAGAAACAGCTTCAATCGTGAGACAATATTTAATCAGCGTGATTCTTCCTCTGTGTCCTTTGTCTCCCAAACTGGACGAATGGGTTTCAGGCTGCAGAGCGACGCCGGTCACGACCTGCAGCTGCAGATGTTCTTCTCCATGAAGCTGTCGCTGGTTTTTTTAACTGCTGATTGTCTCTATTCTGTCAGGAGACGCACGCATAACTCAGGCTCCTGAAAAGACACCTGTCCCGATCAGTAGAGACAAATCGTCTCTGCTCGCAGTCAGAATGAGCTGCAGCTGCGTCCCGGTCGTCACAAACACTCCTGATGTGTGATTGTCTTCAGGAGACGTCGTGTGCTTCACTGTTTTTACATCATTACGCCGTCACAGCCGAGAACGTGTGAGGAATACCCCCCCCGTCTCTGAAGAGAAGGACACGACCCCTCACGTCCCTCTGCTAGTTCAGTCAGACTGACTGGTGTGTTGACTGAGGAACAGATATTAATAATTAATAAATATGAGGAGTGACTGTCACAGTTTTATGTCTGTTTGGCAAAAAATCAAACTGAATCACAACGAAGTCGGTTTTTATACCTTAAGTCAAAAAATATACCTCTGCTCAAGCTCTGTGTGTGGTTGAGTACACACACACACACACACACACACACACACACACACACACACACACACACACACACACACACACACACAGACAGACAGACACACACACACACAAACACACACACACACACACACACACACACACACACACACACACACAAACACACACACACACACACACACACACACACACACACACACACACACACAGACAGACAGACACACACACACACAAACACAAACACAAACACACACACACACACACACACACACACACACACACACACACACACACACACACACACACACACACACACAGACAGACACACACCTCTGACTCCTGTATCAAACATTCAAGCATCATCAGTTTTGTCTTCAAAGGGAAGACGAGGCTGGAGGAGTGTGTGGAGGTGTGTGTGTGTGTGTGTGTGTGTGTGTGTGTGTGTGTGTGTGTGTGTGTGTGTGTGTGTGTGTGATGAACAGCTAAATTACTCCTCCAGCTCTGATCCCATCAAACCCTAGAAACTCCCCCCCCCCCTGACTTTTCCCCGAACCAATCAGAGGCAGACTTGACTCTCGTCCTTGTGTCCTACATCTATAGTTGGATTTAAACATGTAGATAAATGTATTAAGTTTATTTTACAGTGAGAAGAACAAACAAACATCATTAATGTGATTGATTCATATTGAACAGCCTTCACTCTAACAACAACACACACACACACACACACACACACACACACACACACACACACACACACACACACACACACACACACACACACACACACACACACACACACTGACCCCAGCTCAGTCTTTGTGAGGAGCATTAACCTGATTTGATGTAATGCACTTGATCATATTATTACTGCAGGGTGTGTGTGTGTGTGTGTGTGTGTGTGTGTGTGTGTGAGTGTGTGTGTGTGTGTGTGTGTGTGTGTGTGGTCTATAAATAGCCCCCTGCTGACTGGATGGAGCTGTCACTTTGTCTCTGTGACGGACGGAAGCAGCACTTCCTCGTTGTGTTTTGATTTTCAGACGTCGTTCATCACATCGACTTCCTTTGACTCACGATGACTCGTATGTACGAACATTTCAAATTAAATAATCTTCTGAAACATGACAACAATCGGCTCCATCACTTTTTTATTCACTGTGGAAATTGTTTGGAGAATCAAATCAGTCATTAACAACATGTTCGTCTTTCCTGGTGTGAAATTTAATTCGACGTCGGTCCTGCAGGAATCAACTCATCTCGTCTTACGAACATTATGCAAATATACAAGTTTATTAATTTCAATTCAAATCAAGTTAATATTTACATTTTCTTTTAGACCCAGTCCATCGTAGATTCCAGCTCGAGTCTGAACGAGAACAGGAATCCACACTCTAATCCAGAGACATGATTATCATACGACAGATTAATAGACAGTTCCTGATTTGAGGTTTTAAACATAAAACACACGTTTAAAACAATATATGACAGTCTATACTGGGCGTTATTTAACTCATATTTCCTGTCGGGTTCTTTCTGTCCTTTACAAACATTATGACCTTTGACCTTTGACCTTTGCACCGTGTATCGTGTGGCGTGTTGAAGCTGCTATGCTAACGTGTCATAACGGAGGTCAACGCACAGAGGAGAGGAACTGGGGGGGGGGGGGGTCTATAGACGGAGAAGAGGTGAGAAGGTCTCAATGACATCCTCCATCATCCTCTGCTCCCCCCCCCCCCTCCTCCATCACTGACCAGTTTGTCGCTGCTGTGTGTGTGTGTGTGTGTGTGTGTGTGTGTGTGTGTGTGTGTGTGTGTGTGTGTGTGTGTGTGGAGGTGTGAGCCGTTTGTCAGGATGTATGTTGGAGTCGGAGTCGGAGCAAGAGGCTAATTAAATCTAATCCTTCCCCTCTGAGACGGCCGAGCTCCGCTCTGAGAGGAAGCAGCATTATCCCGGGATAATCACATTCACGCTGGGCCTGCTGGGAGCTCGCACGCCGCTGTCAGTCAACGCCCGGCGCCCATTCATCTTTAATAACGCTCTCACTCCTACACCTCCGTGTGCTCCCACAGCTTTAATCTCCTCACTCCTTATTGGCAGGATTTCTTTTCATTATTCAGACAACACATTATTTGCCCGTAAACCCTTGAGAAAGTTACGTTACGTTTCCGTCTTCGTGGAGTTTAGATAATATGAGTTTTTCTAGTTTCCAGATGTTTGAGGCAGAAAAACAAACAGTGAGAAGTCGTCTTTTTTTAAGCTGCTTTTCTTTTACTCTGATGTTCGACAACTCAAACTGCAGAGGAGAAAAATCATGAAAGGAAATCAAAGAAAAAGCTTTTTCCACAGAGATGAAACATTTCTGTTCTCAAAAGCTTTTAATAGAAATGCAGGAAAGTAGATGAAGTCGGAGAGGTTGAAGAAATCAAATTACATTTGTTGCATCAGTGGATGAAAAGAGGTGAAAATCGTTGAGTTGATCTCAGTGTCGCGGCTCGTCTGAGTCGAGAGGACGAAGTCACAGCTGGTGTTGTCCTCGTGTCTGTCTGGTGTCGGAGCTGCGATCCAGCTGCTGGTCCACACACAGACCGTCTCTGAATCCTGGAGACCAGTCCGACCTCCTGCCTCCGGACTGACGAGGGCTTCAGATGACACGAAGGACTCATATCTGTGTTTATCTGACGAGTCGGGAAAGTAAAACCTCTGGTTCAGAGTCCGGAGAGTTCGATGAAGTCCAGATGAAAAAGTCTCCACTGTCAGAATCAAACATTTAGTCTCATGTGTTTGTTCCATAGTAAAGAAAAGATGATGTTATTAATCTGAACCAAATATTCCTTCAGCCTCTCGCTCTTCATTTTGTCGTTTTCCATTTCAAACAGCTGATATCTGGCGTCAGAACAAAGCTGCTGAATATTTATTCAAACTCCAGCGACAGAAATAGAACCGAGGCTGAAGCGATGAGTCGTCATCTCACCGTCACTCACTTGTTTTCTTCTTCTTGAAACCTGATTGCTGTTGAACTTCTCGGCGTCGGACCCCCGAGCTTTTCTGCTCGAGCTCCTTAAACGAGTCTTTTGTTCTCGGCCTCTCGTCCACGCTGCCCTCCTCCGCTTATCTGTCACTCTTCCTCCTCCTCCTCTTCCTCTTATCGCAGCTCCTCAGTTCTTTCTCTTTATTAGTCGACTACCTCTCTGTGGCAGATAAGCTCCGTCCGTCTCCGTCTGAACGACTGGATTCATTTCTGCCATTTGCTTGTAAATATTCCTCATTCTGTCCCGTTCGTGAATATTATTTCAAATGATCAAACTTTCCATATTGTAATAATTTCCATGTTATGAATTAATTTAGTCATAATATTCGTTTGTCGTTTTTCAGCAGCAAACACGACAGCAAGTAAATAAGTAAATAAAGAATAATGACATTTAAAGATGAGGGTCTAGGTCTAGTGGTCAGAGATGGAACTACAGGTCACACCGTTACCACTGGTCCTTACAGTGTCAAATAAAACTAAATGTTCCAAAACGTATTTGTATGTAAAACAATTTTCAGTTTTTCATGATGGGCAATTAAAAGCAGATAAAAGACGATTCATGATGAATCTATAATCTTAATTTAGTTTAAACAATAGAAGATTAACTGTGATGTTAGAATCTTGTCAAATAAATGTGAAGAACATTTAAAACCATTACCTACATGTACATCGCACATTATACATTAAACCTTTATTAATTTATTATTGTAAATAATTATTCTTATCATTTTATTCTCGTTATCAGCCTCTGCTCGTTTTATTGTTTAATTCATTCTGTTCTGCTTTATTGATTTTAATTATTTTTGAATGATTAACTCTGTCAGCTTATCAGAGTGTGTGTGTGTGTGTGTGTGTGTGTGTGTGTGTGTGTGTGTCTGTGTGTGTGTGTGAGTGTGTGTGTGTGTGTCTGTGTGTGTGTGTGTGTGTGTGTGTGTGTGTGTGTGTGTGTGTCTGTGTGTGTGTGTGTGTGTGGTGTCAACCTGAGGTTGTTCAGTGGGCGTGTTGAACTGTCAACAGCACTGAGTTAACATAATGGATTTATTGTGTTGAAGGCCTATTGTCACTGTGAGGTGTGTGTGTGTGTCTGTGTGAGTCTGTGTGTGTGTGTGTGTGTGTGTGTGTGTGTGTGTGTGTGTGTGTGTGTGTGTGTGTGTGTGTGTGTGTGTGTGTGTGTGAGTCTGTGTGTGTGTGTGTGTGTGTGTGTGTGTGTGTGTGTCTGTGTGAGTCTGTGTGTGTGTGTGTGTGTGTGTGTGTGTGTGTGTGTCTGTGTGAGTCTGTGTGTGTTTAATGCGTCTTCTTTTCTCCATTAAATCCTGGGTACCTGTTCATTGAGAATCTATTGTTTCCTCACTTCTTCCTTCTTGATTTGTAGCCTTCATCCATCCTGCTAACATCCATCTGCTGCCATTCTCTCCTCTTCCTCCTCTTCTCCTCTTCCTCCTCCTCCTCCTCTCCTCTTCCTCCTCCTCTCCTCTTCCTCTCCTCCTCCTCTCCTCTTCCTCTTCCTCTCCTCTCCTCCTCCTCTCCTCTTCTCCTCTTCCTCTCCTCCTCCTCTCCTCTTCTCCTCTTCCTCTCCTTTCTTTTTTCTTTCCTCCGTCCTTCTTCCCCTCTTCTTCCTCACTGATATTTTACTTCCTGAACCGAGGCCACGATCGAGCTTCAGTTTCTTTAATGATCTTTCTCGAGTGAGGAGGACGTGGTCACGGTTTGATGCTGGAAACGTGAATCTGTGTCACGGCTGCAAACTCTCATTGGTTGTTTCATTGGCCACGCCCTCGTCCTGACAGCTCCACCCACAGTGACAGATCAGACGCACGCTGAACGCACAAAGCGGCGGCGGCGGCAGGGCGTCACTGGACCTGCACGTCATACACACTCTGACCAGATGATGGCAGCTGATCGATGTGTCTCAGCGTCCTGACCTTCGACCTGTCAGTCCCAGCAGCTGGACGTCCCGACACAAAGCGTCGTGGGACGTCCAGCTCCGATCGATGTCGACGCAGGAGAGCGGCGGGCGCATCGAGGTCGATGCTCGAGCACGTTGAGTTTCAGAATCAGTTGTTTGTTTGAGTCTGTGGCTGAAAACTTAATTATGCTCTGCATGGAAAATAAGACTAAATGATTATTTTTGTTTTTGTCTCGTCAGTAAATAAATGCAGCGAGAACTCGGCTGTGAATTTATGAAGTTGCTGTGAACTGCTCTATAATTTATTTCCCCAAGGCTGGTAACAAGCAGATTAAAATGGATCTCTAAATTATTTGAGAGAACAAATCAATATCAAAAGTTAACGGCTGGGTTATTGTTTCCGCAGAACTTTCCTGACTTCCTGCAAAGTAAATTAGACTCGGAGAGAATCAGCGGCAGATGAAATAATGAGCTTCAGGCTACGAGGAAAGTTCTGTTTTAAAAGGTTTGTTTTTCCTGAGAAGAAACGTGAGATGAATATCAGGAGAAGTGAGAATGAAGCAGGTCGGCGACTTCCTGCCAGACGGCGACGAACCGCGGCCGAGACGTTATCGTTCCAGAAGTCAAATAAAGTGATGATTTATAGACCAGGAGAAAAAGGTGTCTAGTGAATCCTGGCATCAGCTCGTCTTCTGACAGATGGCTGATGGGTAACCTGCCCCCCCCCCCCCCCTGTCCATCAGAGGACGCAGCCCAGTTCACTTCCACCAACCAGGAGGTTTCTAGAGAATCCTCTGTCAAGTCGGGTTCAGGGGACGAGTCACTTCTTCTGCATCAAGTTAAACAATCTGACGTGTTCATGGTTTGATTATCAAAACAGGAATCTGTAACATTTTTAATTATTACAAACTCTCTGAAATGATTAGTTTTTTCTTTCTGTTCGCTTTTTCTGTAATAACGTGTTGATCTGTACAACGTTACAGTGAACACACACACACACACACACACACACACACACACACACACACACACACACACACACACACACACACACACACACACACACACACACACACACACACACACACGTGTTGGACGCACCTTCTCTATTATCTGAACTTTGTGAACTCGGTCGCTCACATGCAGATTTCTGCTTCATCTCGCAGGCAGCCAATCAGATCGCAGCATGTCGGCTAATGGCCTTGATAATCAATTTGTAGTTTTTTTGTAATTTCAAATCCAATTATCTAGTGGGGGGGTGGGGGTGGGGGGGCTATTGATGGTGTCTGTGTGTGTGAGAGAGAGTGCTGTATGCATGTGTGTGTGTGTGTGTGTGTGAGTGTGTGTGTGTGTGTGTGTGTGTGTGTGTGTGTGTGTGTGTGTGTGTGTGTGTGTGTGTACTGTTCCAGTGAGTTGACAGAACAATTTGTTTTTGTACTTGTGGACGGCCTCAGATTGGAAAAGCAAAAATGTCTTTCATTCCCTGAGCAACACACACGTGCACACAGTAAAACACACACACACACACACACACACACACACACACACACACACACACACACACACACACACACACACACACACACACACACACACACACACACACACACACACTCAGATAAGGTAATTTTCCGTATCAGTGTTTCTGGATAATCTGGTAACAAGGCAAATAGCCAGGAAATACTTAATCACAAAAATGAAAACAACTTTTCGTGTGTGTGTGTGTGTGTGTGTGTGTGTGTGTGTGTGTGTGTGTGTGTGTGTGTGTGTGTGTGTGTGTGTGTGTGTGTGTGTGTGTGTGTGTGTGTGTGTGTTATCAGCACAGACGGACCTGTATCCCTCTCTTGTTTCTCTCTTTCCTACAGAAGGTGTAACTGTATTTGTGCAGAATGTGAGACTGAAGTCACTTTTATCTGTTAGAACATCGTCATCACAGTCATTAGCAGAATCTTTGTCTTTTATCAGTTAAAGGTCCTTTAATGAAACTATGACATCAGGAGGAAGCTGCTGCATCTTTTCTAACATCTGTTACTTGGTTGAGAAAAAGATTTTTCGAGAACATTAGAAACTTTTCCCCTCGTTGTGTTGGGAAAGTTTCAGATGTGACACGACTCCTCAAACTGTCTGGGTCTCAAACAGCAGCTGATGGATCTTTATCCAGATTCATCTTGTTGACCAGACGTGTTGGACAGAAACTATTCAATTTGATGGAATCTACAGTTGAGGCGACTGGTACATTTATATACCACTCATATATATATATATATTGAACATTATCTATTTCATGCACATCCCAGGTGACCAGTATATCTGCAGCTTTAAACCAATCAGAACCCTGCACAGTAACAGGGAGACGACTGATTGGTAGATTCTCTCTGTACAAACAGTGAAATCACATTTTCTGGTGCGTCTGCTTGTGTCAGTGCAAGCAGCCATAAACCCCAGGGAAAGACATTTGTCCTGTTTAGTCAGAGACGATAAGAGTCTGCGATTCGCCTCAGAGGCTTTGAAATCAGATTTTCTCTCCCCGTGCAGATGCAGCTTGAAAACAATTTGGATATGATGCACTCAGAGATGTCAGATCTCAGCTGCTTATGGACAAACAGCTGCTGCTGTTCTCCAGAGCATCAACGTGCTTCTTAATCTTCATCTGTGTGTGTTCTCTACTTTCTTATTCCACTGACTCTCTCTCCCTCTCTCTCTCTGGGTATTGATTCATTGATCTGTGCATTGGTCTCTCTCTCTCTCTTCCTGCTGGAAATGTTGTTTAGTTCAAACTCTCCTTTTGTGTTTTTCTTTGTGGCTCAGTGAAATGGCTGCAGGGGCCCAAACCTCTCAGGGGCCAAACGTCCGTCTGCCCTGCAGCTCACTGCCCTTCAGGTGTAGTTTCCTCCCAGGAGCTGAAGGAGGGTAGTTACTGGTGTAATGGACCAGTGTTGATCAGGGAAACAGAGCCACAGTCCAGATAGTTAATGGAAACACTGACGTCACAACAACAAAGGTTTTATTATTTACCATCGTTCACATTGACTTCAACTTAAAAAGCCAATATTAAAAAATGTCAGTGTAAAACTTTATAATTGTACTTTAAGTTGTTTACCAAGTAGAAAGCAAAGTAATTTCCGTCTACGTCTCTTTGCTGATTTGAAAAGTGTTTTGAGCGTTTATCGTCGTGGCGACGGAGGACTCCAGAGTCAGGCCGTGTGTTTCTGTGCAGCAGAGCTCGTGTGTGTGACGTGGTTTCAAAGCTGAACGCCGTAGAAGAGTCGTGCTGCTTCATTTCTCTGTCAGTAAATCACATGAAACTGTGAAGAGCAGCAGCTCAGGTTTGTGATTAACGTCTGAGTTGCTGCATTTCAGTGACTGAATAATGAAATGTTTTCAGCGGGTCGATTTACAGGCTGCGTCAAGCTCTCAGAGAAACAGTTCAAGTCATCACAGACTAATTACTGACGTGAAACTCAGGGAGGGAACGTGATGGGTTCGTTTCTTCAAAGCTTCGGTTTCTGATTTAACTCGGAGTCATTTTGTTTTTTCCCTGTTTTCACTGCAGAATCATGTCACTGAGTATTTGTAGTTTTAAGGTTTTATGACGTGCAGGAGTCAGTCACCGGAGATTTGTGTTTGATTCCAGAAAAATTCTCCATAAACTGATGAGTCCATAAAAACTCTCACTGTCACGTCCTCAAAGGATTTGTTATTTTCAACCGACCTCCGGAAGCCAATGATATTCAGTCTGGTTTCATGGAAGAGACAGAAACACAGGAACTCAGTTGAGAGGCAGAGACCAGACGTTTTGTTTAATGATTCAATTATCAAATCATTAATTATTCATTCATCTCAATTGTTGGGGATTGAAGTTCTAATTGTTTCGGCTCTATAGCAACAAGGTTCATTTCGAACCCAAATCAGGCAGAAGAGCGGAAACCGAGAAACCAGATCGTGACTCATCAGGTTTTTACTGCTGACATTTAGGAACTTGTGCCACAGAGTGAAATTATAATCACATTATAGATCTTATGTAAAGAAATGAATCCACTTCGGTCGCCACCAACCCCCTGAGATAAATGCTGCTGCATTATTTCTCGTGTGCACATTTTACTCATCGTGTTTGGGAGCAGCTTGTTAAAGGGAAGCTGGTGCAGGAAGTTAAAGTCAAATTACTACATTCACTCTAAATATACTTAGAGTAAAGCAAGAGTCGATGACATCATGACGTCATGATGTCATCGACCCGGTGGCGTCTCTGCTGCTGCTCTCACTGAAGGAGGCGGGGTCTAATGTGACCTGTCCTGTGATTGGGTCAGTGGACTCTGAACCTCGTGGTTGGAGCCAGGAGAGAAATCCAGCAGCTTCAATGTGTTGGAGGATGTTGGTGTGAATTTCTTTATCTCCCCTCGTTTTGTGTTAACTGACTAAAAGCCTTTGGGCAAGGCACTGAACCTCCACAATCATTTAGAAACATCCTCTCCAGCTCTGAAGGCGCTGCTGCAAAGTGTCGTGTCATTGGCTGAGGTGAAATCCTGCAGGTGCACGTGACTTCACAGCTCCGCTCCACCCTTGACTCTCCTTCACCTTCTCCGACGGCAGCTCCTCCATCAGCAGCAGGAGACACTTCAGTCTCTGCACACGAGCGACACGGGGAACATGGACACGAGCGTCTGAGCAGAGACACGTGTCCAAAATCAAACACAGACACAAGAGACAGAGCAGAAAAGACCAATCATGTGATCAGCACACGGAGGACGAGTAAATCACATCAGAACAATGTTTGCAAAAGAAATGAATCGACTCTAAGAAACCTTGAAATGATGATTTCTGAAAGACGAGTCTGACCCGGACCGTCTCCTGCTGCTGCCTCACATGTCCACACACTATTTTACAGATATTCTCCAGAGTTCCATAAAACAGCTTGAATAAGCACAAAGCCTAAAAACCTAATAAACCTGAAATGTGAGGATTCCTGAAAGTGTGTTTATGAACTGGAAAGAGAAAGGCGAGGATATAATTAGGACGAGGAGGAAAAAGAACTGAAGGATAAAAAACATTGGAAAAGCAAAGATCTGGGATTCTTCAGTGGGACGCGACCGTGAGACGGAGAAGTGGAAAATAACAATCAGCAGTAAATGTGAGTTGTTTGACCGTAAAACCCTGAGAGGCAGCGACTAAATGAGCAACAGCACAGAAACCACGGCGGTTTGAGACGAGCCCTTCATCCTCAAAGACACCAGATCCTCCTCCGTCTCCATTGTTTCTGCTCGTGTGGCTTTTCTAACGCAAGACGCTGCAACCGCACGGCAACACACAGGAAGACGGAGACGAGCGCGGAGGCTGCTCCTGATTCACACGTTCTGCCTCTGAACCTTTTCTGGCTCAGAACAAAAACAACTCGATGAGGTTCAATTAAAATGTTTCTTCTTTTCTTTTGTGCGTTCATGAGGTTTAATTATGACTCGATGGAAGAAAACAAATCTGTCTCTTTTACAATCTCTTTTCATTTTTCATTCCTCCATCACAGGTTCATTCCTCCATCACAGGTTCATTCCTCCACCACAGGTTCATTCCTCCATCACAGGTTCATTCCTCCATCACAGGTTCATTCCTCCATCACAGGTTCATTCCTCCATCACAGGTTCATTCCTCCATCACAGGTTC